>NW_020451034.1:0-126403 GCF_003343035.1 Apteryx rowi | reverse complement strand
GGGGTTGGACTAGATGATCTCCAGAGGTCCCTTCCAACCTCAGTGATTCTGTGATTCTGATTACAGCTTGCAGAATCAGTCACCTCTTTGCTTTATAAAGATTCTACAAGTTGATACAGATGAATCATATTAAACCAAATATCTTCATTTCTCTCCTTATGCATTGGTATGTTTTGAACATAATTTCAGGGAAGATCATATTTGAATTCTGGAATAAACGGGATAAAAAACATGTGCTGCCTACACCCTCATTTATTCCTAGAAATTTTTTTTTAGATCTGAGAATACAAATGGTGGCTAGTTCTGGAGTGTGAGCAGAAGAAGGGGCACCATGATATACCTCTGGAAACATCTGAAGGAATTTAGACTTTCATGCTGCTGATAATGGCAATCTTATTTGCCCCATTAAACAGGGGCTGCATTTTCTTTGAGCAACATTACTGTTACTCAACTGCATCTAATGTTCAATTTAGGAAAATGAACTACTGTGAGACTGACAGATGTTTGAATTGAATCATGTATTATGGGTTGGGGAAAATGATGGATAACATTCTTCACCCATTTACTAAAGGTTCTTTTTCATCATTAAAAATGTATCTCATACAAACTGAATGCACCATATCATCTTGTGGATAGGCAAGTAAACACTTTTAGATTAGAATTGCATGTCTTTAGATTGCTTGCAAAACCATGTAGACATCTTTTTTAGTAGTTTTAGCTTGTGAAGGAAAGAGACCAGAATGAACAATGCAAAAACCATTCTATAAGCAGATACATATGCAATACATGTGCATTTTAGCTCAACTGGAGACTGGGGTGGACAAGAACAAATGATCCTTCACTTCCTTTCCACTGGTGCCCTGGAGAAATGTTCACTGTGTTGGTTCTTCAAGATCCTATCAGTAAACACTAGCAAAGCATATTTAATTTCAACAATATTTCAAAGTTATTTTTGGTGGGTAACTCTCCATCATACTGATCAAGTTGCTTTCTTTATATTCTTGTCTGTGTCCACTGATGGTACTTTCCCCTACACTTCTCTTGTATAAATTGCAAACTTTGGGGATTTGGAATCATCTTTAGTTCCAGGTGTGGGCAGCCTATAACACAATGAAGTCTGGCAGTGCTTCATACTTTTCAAAGTCTGAAATAGTAATAATAACTGTACATCATTAAATGACACCTTTAAAATGATACTACAACAAGTACTTCATTTGATAATAGCACACACAAATAATTGTTCCAATACATTTCTATCCAGAGAGAGTACCTAATAAATCACAGAAAAATAGGCTCTTTTGGAGAGCCCAGCACTGGAGAGCTTTGCTAATACAAGGTTAACAAAGTTTAAATAATGCTCAGTGTAAATTCCTAGCTTTTTTATAATCCTGTGAACTGAACTTGAATTCTGAAAAGCTTGAGGTTTCCCAGACAACAGGCAATACATTTCCTGTGACTACTAACAGAAATATATGCCATGAGAATATAACCACTCAGGATGTTTCTTACTGTAGCATCACTTAAACCCTCGTAGAAAGGAAGAAGAGAAAACCTTTGAATTATAAACAAAGGAATTTAAATAATCATGACTAAGATAAAAAGTTGAGTTTGTACGAAAGCACAGAATATTTTCATAGACCAGGAGTTCAGATAATACAGCATTCAGAAGTTATGCCAGAGGGTTAATTTTTTCCTTGAAGCAGTGTTGATACATCAGAAGCAATACGTTTCAGTTTACTGAATTATTTTTGTTTTCAGTGACATTTTGTTTCTGATGAGAAAAATCTAAGTAATCTAAAAATCTAAGTAATGTTTCAAAATGAGTTTTCACATAAAATGCATAATACATATGCACAAGCCTTTGAAATAGGTAGGTTTTGATTTTATCAAAACTTTCCAGCAATACAATGAATTGTAAATTTTGTAATACAGAAAAATAAGTAGAGCTCATGGGAGGATAAGAATAAACAAGAACAGTGAACTTGCAATGAAGAATTTAGGTTAGGTGTAATGGTAAACTTTCATTACTGTTAGGGAGATAATTTTCACCTCTGGCTACATAGCATCATTGCAGAATTTTCTTTCCTGCTAGGGATGTAGGAAGCACATTAGATGTACATATAAGAAGATATTCATGACCATGAATTTCCAACTACAGATTTCTTCAGTTTTATGCTTTCTACAGCAAATGAATACWGAACCTCTGTCTTGGCAACAAAAACACATACTTTCAAATATGTTTAAATTTTCTGAAAAGAAGATAGCACCTAGTAGCATGTTCAGAAGGGCAAAATTATCTCCTAATTCAAATTTCTCTTGATAAGAGTCAGTCACCTGATTCATGTAGGCCTTTCTGAAAATTAGACTAACTATGTGAGTATCTACCTTGAAATTTTGTCCTAAATTCTGAAGTTGCTAAATAAATACATGCACTCTTTTGACTTAATCCATTAAAATCTTGGAGATTACAGAGTAATTTAAAATCTTCTTTTCATACAAAGTACATATACTAAAAAGAGTGTTTTCAAATACAACATGCTAGTTTGTTATTAACTAAGTTGTATTTATAAGTGATCAATATAATCTGTGGAGTGGCATTAACAAAACATTCAGGGAAATTCCGTAAGAGGTAAATACTCTTGGGATGCAGGACCTATTGACTCAAAATTATGGTGTAGGTATTGGTAATTTGTTTGTAAATGCATAATCATGCCCATTTTATGAGTAACAGGTCTCCAACTAGGTTCCAATAAAATATTCATGGAGTTGAACTGGTCCTTGTTTCTGATGCCTTGATGAACCTGTGGTGTTAAGTTTATGGATTCCAGCAAATTTGGTGTTGTTTTAAGCAACTTGATATAAATACTTTTGGGAATGAAAGAAATAAGGGAAATTGCACATTGACCCCGATTTATGAAAGCACTTACATTATTTTTAAACCATAAAGTCTGCATCTATTTTTTCCTACAGAAAGAGACAATTATGGTATTTTTCCATTTTTTTTTCAGATGAGAATTCAGCTACTGCCATCTATTGATATACTGTGAAGATTCACTGCAAAAGTATGCATCTTCACAGTACCTCTTCCAACAGTGCGCTGTTTTACAGAGCACTGTAAAATAGTAGAGGTAAGAAGAGGACACTGAAGGTATGCTTCTTCTTCCCAGCAGTGAAAAAAAGTGATTTGGAAAGTAGAAAAATACCAGTAGCAGTCTGAGGATAGGGAAAAGGTGTGAGTTGCTTTTACTGTAGAGGTAAATTTCAAAACAAGAAGGGCAACAGTCATATATATAGGCATGGTCTGTCACTAAATGACTTATCTAACAAACACATTCAATATGTATAGTTGCGTTATCCTCACTAGCTCATATTTAGGTGTGTTGTCAATGTTTGGCTCTTTAATAGCAGTCCAGTCTCACTGGACATGCTCATTCTCAAAGACTTTGGAAAACAGCCTATGTTTCCAACCATCTGTGGAGGGAATGCACTGACCTGAATTAATTAACTGAAATCAAGCCAGTATTATAAACGAACAAGACCAAAGAAGGAATCGCACTGAATTAGAATAAGAAACAAGTTGTGACTTTCAGCTGAGCCCTCATTATGTGGTAGGGAGCAAAATGAACTTTGGGAAACTGCCACTTCAGCCAAGGAAGGCAGTTCAAACATAGCARCCTCTTGGGAGTGGAAAAGAAAGAGGGAAGGGTCTGAGGTAGGAGTCAGTAAATTTCTTGCTATTACATATAGCAGTAAAATATTGCCATCCTCAACCCTTGTTTTTGTTTCTCTGGTGCTGAACCACACAAGCACTCATTGTCTCCTCTACTCTAAGACCTAAGGTCTGGCATCTGTATAAAATACCTAGGGGCTTTTTGTATATTATTGCTCTCCCTTTCTCAAACGAGCAACAAGGCTACTGCCAGACTTTCATGACCATTTCTTCTCTCACTGTTTCTTTTATCTTCAATTGATCATACATAAATTTTGCCCTTCTGAAAACAAGCTTAGCTTATCTATACAGACACCTGCATTATTAACTCATTTTCAGTTGAATATACGAAATATCTACTACATGCTTCCTGCATTGTCAACAACTTGTTAATTAGTTAAATGATACAATTTTCTTCTTTTCTTCTCCTTTTTTCAAATGAGACGTATTGGGGAAGGGGAGAGTCTGTCCTCAGTTACTCATTTCATTTATTCAAATTACAACTTCCCAATTCAATACTGCAGTACAAGTGCTCCAGGGTAAATTCAGAAGCCAGTTTCATTACGATCCCTTAAGTATAATGCAATTAGAATCATGTCATGAATGACTAACAGTTTAGAAGCAATTATTTTATGACTAGGTGAATTTCTACCTCACAGCAAATATTTCTCACATTTTTGTGTGCTAGTCTTTTCAGCTGGTGTTAAGAAGATTAGAGAGATTAAATAAGCATTTATAATCAGGAAAGGAAAGAACAATCTTACTCTTACTTAAGGAAGCTGAAYCAGGGAAGCAGAGGACTCAGGCCAGTGGCATGTCCTGCAGCAGAAGCTGTAACATAATGGAGGCCAGAGGTAAAGCCTACCAAAGCTGTACAGTTTCCATTGGATCAGATTTTTCGTAGGTTGTTGATAGCTGCTATCTACAATGAGGCGCTCTCAGAAGAAACATAGTAAAGGTTGAATGTAAGGTAAGAGGCTAGTCAGAGCCTCAGTCTGAGATGGGGGCATGAGAGGTGGGACCATGCAAACCCACGGCAGTGTGATTTAGCACAGAAGCATGCTGGACACTGAGAAAATGGAAGGGAATAAGCCCACAAACCAGTTAACTGCTCTGCTGAAGCATTCTTAAAATGCCTGGATATCCTAACAGATCATTTGGAGAATCACACATAATTACTCTCTACTAGGGATACACAAATGAACCTAGTTGGAAATGCATGATTTCCAGTTTGGATATACTTTTATTTAAGCTATTTCAGTATTTTGTATTCCTTTTCTCTGCACTGTCCAGAATTTGAGACAGGATCTCCTGTTGTGTTCTGGGGCTCCAGAATAGTTTTATGCTCCTTAATAGTTTTAGTTGGCTACATATGTAGCCAACTATTCCTTCCTATRGAAAAATCTATTATTCATGCAGAAATCATAAGGTTTCCAGGTCTTGTGACTCTCATGAAAGCTGTAAAACCACCAATTTAGGGAGCTCAGGGAGTGGCTCTCAGGGCTTCTAGACTCTGTCAGGAACCCATCAATCAAGCCCTGAAGTTTCAGGTTCCTTGCTTCAAGGTAAAAAAGGAAGATTACAAAGCTGAGCGAGCACTCAGCTGGACATCTGCTTGCCCTGAGAGCCTCTACCTGAGTTACGATTGCAAAGCTCCTGGGATCCCTTGTGTGAATTCAGAGCATTTTTGTTGGAAGACCCCAGCTACAATGGAGGGTTTCTAGGACTGCCAAAGATTTCAGAAGAGCCAATTTCCCAATAAACTGTTTAAAAAAAAATAATAGAATGAGGATCATCAGAAGCTTGCCTCTGTTTTGACACAACTTTTTAAAAACCAGTCATTTCATTAACAAAAAAAAGCTCTAATTATAAACAAAACACAATCTCTGGATGCACATAAGGAATCCATAAAGGATGTTCAACTTATTGATGAATGAATTTATGAATACATCAATGACCTGCATGAGGGTGCTGAGCGAACCCTCAGCAAGTTTGCTGATGATACCAAACTGGGAGGAACGACTGATACACCAGAGGGGTGTGTTGCCATTCAGAGGGACCTCAACAGGCTGGAGAGATGGGCAGAGGGGAACTTCATGAAGCTCAATAAAGGGAAGTGCAAAGTCTTGCACCTAGGGAGGAATAACCCCATGCACCAGTACAGGTTGGGGGCTGACCTGCTGGAGAGCAGCTCTGCGGAGAAGGGGGTCCTGGTGGACAAGTTGACCATGAGCCAGCAATGTGCTCTTGTGACAAAGAAGGCCAATGGTATGCATTCAGAAGGCCTGGGCTGCATTAGGAAGAGCATTGCCAGCAGGTCAAGAGATGATCCTTCACCTCTACTCAGCCCTGGTGAGGCCACATCTGGAGTGCTGGGTCCAGTTTTGGGCTCCCCAGTACAAGAGGGATGTGGCACTACTGGAGCAAGTCCAGCGAAGGGCTGCAAAGATGATTAGGGGACTGGAGCATCTCTCTTATGAGGAAAGGCTGAGAGAGCTGGGCCTGTTTAGCTTGGAGAAGAGAAGGCTGAGAGGAGATCTTATCAACGTGTACAAGTATCTGAAGGGAGGGTGTCGAGAGGATGGGACCAGACTCTTTTCAGTGGTGCCGAGCGACAGGACGCGAGGCAACGGGCACAAACTGAAACACAGACACTTCCATCTGAACATGAGRAAAAACTTTTTCACTGTGAGGGTGACAGAGCACTGGAACAGGTTGCCCCGAGAGGTGGTGGAGTCTCCTTCTCTGGAGATATTCAAAAGCCGCCTGGATGCAATCCTGTGCAATGTGCTCTAGGTGACCCTGCTTGAGCAGGGGGGTTGGACTAGATGATCTCCAGAGGTCCCTTCCAACCTAAACCATTCTGTGATCCCTTTAGCAGTTTGAAGGGATTCTGCCCTTCTTCATTAGGATTATACAGTTATCTATCAATTCTTCACCATCCAACGTGAAAAAGAACAAAATAAAAAATGCATTCTTAGTTGCTTCTTCACTACAACATTATGCGAGAATTAGAAGTCCTTTTTCTTTAAATTGAAAATGTAGCCTCACACTTCTTGTAATGGAATTCTTATTTTAAGGGCTATAAGTTTGTCAGAAGTATATCCCTCTTGTTTCATTACCAATACGCTTAGTTCCCTTTTAAAATAAAGGTTATGTTAGTTATTATTGTAACAGTTTGCACATAATCTGCTGAGAATAAATATCCATGTAATGAGCCTGAAATGATATGGTAATTTCTTAATTCAAAATAATTACATGGCTATTTGTGCCCTCTGAAATATGGTATTACTTATTCAGCCAAAACAAATTGCTATTTGCCCAGGTTTTGAACTCTGGTAAACAGTAGAACAACAGTGGGCTGCATACAAATCCTGAAACAATTTATGTTAGATATTTACTTATACAGAAATGGAAACAAATATTTGTCAAGGCAACAAGCAGACTTTAGTACAACCAAGGGAAAAACAGCAAAAAGGTCTTGAAAATGGGACTGAGAACACAGCCAAGACAGAATGCTGACAAGGGCAGAAAGTCATCTAGGTGCCCGCTAAAAAGTCTCAAAAGCTTGAAAATGTTGGATAAAGGAATGGGATTTGTCTGGCTTGTTTTGGCTTGTTGTTTGCATCTGAGCTAACTGTGTATCTCCCTCAGTCACCTGAAGATATCTGTGTATGAAAGCTGCTACAGAGATGAAAACCGGAAGGAAAAAGGAATGAGGGAAAATACACATTCAAGTTATTGACTCCATCCAGTTTTCTTCCAAGTCAATAAAGAGTCTTACACTGGCTTTAACAGAGGCTGGAGAAGGCCTGGATTTCAGAGCATTAATAAAAGATTTAAAAGTCACCTCATCCTAAGTGGTCATATAAAGCTTTTCATTAACTTTAATAACAAGAGCTAGAGCCACAGACTCTCATGACTATTGACTGATAAATTGTAATTCTTTGCTTTCTCAGACTAGAAGAATGACTAGTAATGAAGGACTTGCAAATGGATTAGTGCTGCTTAGTATGAAGACAGGGCCCTCCAAAACACTGAGTGGACATCAAGTATTTCACAGACAGGTATTAATGTATTGAGTGAACCACATGTCCTTTTTTCATCTGTGATGATTAAATATTTGTAACTGGAATGAAAATTAAATCCACACAATTTCCTACTCCTGTATTGCATAGCTATTCCTCATTTATTYCCCTCTTCGTTAAATACACTGGATTGAGTTTTATTCCTGTATTTATGTTTTTGGAGTTACTGATTTCACTCACAGAGGTAGAACTATATGCAAGATCTGGCAGACCATGTTTCTTGTTTCCAGAAAAAAATTACAATCCGCAGAACTCTGGTCAATCCTGACTGCATGCTCTTTTAGGGTGAGAAACAAAACTCCATAATCAATCAATCCACTTAAAGATAAACAACACAGAATAATCTGAAGAAGTAAGATTGTCAGAGGCTCACAGGTTACAGACAAGATATATTATAGATTTTGTTTTTGTAAATATTTTCAACTTACAACAAGGTGATCCAAAATAGATGGTGAATCAAACYGAATCACTGGTTAGTATCCAGAGTCATCTCAGATCTGCTGCTAACAAGACTTAAATGCTGTTCCAGACCTGTAAAAGAAAATTGTGGTTTATTTTCTGTAAAAATATATTAGTAAGGCTAGCATTAAAAATCCCTCAAAACTGTGTTTTGCATTGTTTAAATATAAGCTGCATGTAATGATACAAGATAATAGTATGTGCTATACCATTTAATTAATTAACTAATGCTTGCCCAGAAACTACATGTTTTTCTCCCRTGACTTGTATTTCTTATATCTCAGGAAGTGGATGACATGTCATGAAAGGTTTTCTTCCTAGAAGCAATTTTCTGGTTGATTTATCCGAGGTTACGTCAAGAAGGCTGAAGTGTCCTGTACATGTGTCCTACAGCTAACTGGCTTCAGGCTGCTTTGTCCTCTTTCATGCCAGATCAGTTTAATTCAACCTCGATTTTTGCTAAGGTTGCCTTGCCTTCCTGCATACCAGTTTTGTTTTGGTTCTCGATGCTAAAGAGTTTACATATTTTCACGAGAACATTGCTGAGGCTCTAAGCTAAGCTCTGTTCTCTTATCCATATGGATTCTTTTAGAGCACCACAAGGGAAAGAGGAAAAAACAAAACAAAAACAAARCAAAGAAAAGTTTCTGGCCATTTTTTCAGCTGTCACTTAACATTTTCCTTTCTGTTTTGGTATAAATGATACTGAGTTTGATAGCTTGTAATAGCACAATAGTAAATAGCACCACCACTGTTATTTGTAAACAATAGAGAAAACCATCCGTCACTTATTTAGCCTGTCCTACATTTTGTGCAGTTTAACACATGAAGATTTTTTAATAGCTTGGCTGCATTCATCAYGCCATGCCCACTAGCTCTAACAGGGAGTTACAAGGTGGGCTTTAACATTCAGCATCTTGGTACTAGTAGCAGAGCATGGAGATGCTGTTGTTCCTTTTTAGTGGTGATGCCCAGCTTATCTTAAACACATCAGTTAAAACTTCAGCTTTTATTCAAGTGTTGTTATATCCACCCAACTTGAATAAATGTATTTAACCATTTCAAAGTTATTGCTTGTTTCAGCTTGTTTGGTTTTAATTCAGGCCTGAACTATTCCATAATCATTCAGGTTTATAACATTACACATTGTTGACTAATAGCTTCATTTTGCTGAGTTTCCATTTATTACTGTCACTATCACAGCTGGTTTTGAATTTTTGTAGCTTGCCTATCCTAGCATGGATCTAATTTCATTGACATTTAACACTGATCCTGAGGTCTCCTCTTTGACTGTTTGTCACCTGAAGATACTTTTGTCACCTAAATACTTTTGCTGCTGACTTTTAAAATCAATTATAATCTTGCAGGATTTGGCTGAGAGGATAACCCAAAGTGAAAGGTAGTGAGTCTTAACAGAGTTTCCCAATGCATTAAATAAGATTGATTTTCTATGAGCAGAAACAAAAGGTCTGCTAAAGAAAAAAGAAACAAAACAGGAGCCAAGGCTTTCCTACAATACCTAGAAAGTGCACACAAATCCGTTATCTCATTTGCTGAATTTTAGGATCTGGTATAATAGAGGAGAATCCTGCTAAACCCTGGGCGGGATGCTGTTATAAAACATGTTCACAAGTCTTCTCCTTAAAGGTAGCCTTTTCTCCTTTTTTTTTTTTGGTTGATTTGAACCAAGGGTGAAGAAAATCCCCACCAATATAATCCCTTTATTTAACTTAAGAGTAGGAGAATGTATTTTAAAAATATCATTAAAATATACACAAAATATTCACAACAGTATTTCCTTCTCTGCACTCCAATTTGCTATTTTTCATAGTTTCATTAATTAAAACCAAACTAAATCTCCAAGTTAGACCAAAATTTTGAGGCAGTCTGAACTACTGTGCTCTGTGATTTTTCATGAATAGATAAATGCCTTCACTTTCAGAGTCATTTTCTTATCTGTATAACTGACAAATATAGATTAATGGAATCCTTGAAAAAATACACATTAACTTAATGGAACAAGCAAATGTTTTCTTGAAAATATCCTTTCACACTATGAACAGTAATTCTTCAAACTGCTAGCAAGAATATGTATTTAGTTCACACTGAATTAGGTTGAAAAAATATTAAGGAATTAAATTTGAAAATTGTTACAAGAATTCTTCATATATGGATAAGCGGGAGGGTCACTAAAAACAGATTTAGAATTGATATATTTTAAAAGCTTAATTTTACAGCAACTTGAATGATCATAGAAGAAAGATACAAAGAAAAAATGCAAGGCCTTTTGTCTAGCAGTTCTTGGTAATGAGTTGCTGTTATGTGATCAATAACAGGGAAGAAGCTGGGGGAAAAGATAGAGCCAGAAGGCGGAACACAGTGATGAAGAGGCAACTGTGGGAAAGATGGAAGAGCTGGAAATAGAAAACTAGTGGAAGAAGTTAAGGAGAAGACCAGATGGACTGGCAGAAAAAAGCTACTCAGGAAAGCCCAAGAAAATGTAACTGCTTAACTGGCTAGCAAGTCTGAGCCAGGATCTAATGTACTGCCTCTTACTTTCCTCTCCAGGCCACAGATTGCTGTACAAACCTTTTTAGTTCTTCTACTTTTCAGCTTCTCCTTCCCTCTGTTGAGAACCTTGCCATTAATGAGAAATAGTTATTACAGAAGCAATCCAGCAGTTCCTGAGAGACAGAAAGTGACCTTTTCAGGTGCATATACTGCCACAGAATTCCCTTTCAGAATTATTAGTAAATAATTTCACCTAAAAATTATACTTGAAAAAATCTCCCCAATGTTGTCAAATTTTTCTTCAGCAAATTGGGTCTTGGGTCTGTTTTAACCAAATTGGAACAATTAATTTTATTAAACAGGATAACACATTTCAGTTAAAAATCAACAAAAGTCAATTGCATTTTCTTAGAATATTGCCTTCTGGGAATTTGGACACTGTCGGCATAAGTGAACAAAAGCTACGTCTGATGATTCAGTCACATAGGTCATATTCTAGTTATATGTATTTCCATCACTGCATCCTGTGAGAAGTATTTTTCAGCCAACAGAGAAAATTGGAGGCCAAGCAATAATGGCAATACAAACAAAAGCGAGAACTCTACAAAATGGTTTAAAAGGAGATAATCTGAGCTCCCCAGTAAAAGCGATGATAAAAGACATGAGGTCTAGGGAACCCAACCAATGTAATGGAAACCAACTTTTGTTTGGGATAGAATCTTTGTAATTGCAATATAAACACAAAACAAACGTATGTAATGTAATTGCTCATACGTTGTTACAAGACACTAAAAGCAAAATCACAAGGATGTCCTGTTGTCAGAGCTCAGCATTAATTTACTTCCCAATTCCAGTCAATTTATTACCACAAATGCCCTCAGTTAAAATGTTTTATTTGATACAGGGTAAATTAAAACAATCTTTTTATTCTGAAGATACACTTAGCAGCATATAAAATAGTGATTTAATAGGTACTTAATGGTCTGAAGCTTTAAATGAACAAATCATAAATTAAGGCATTCGTAGGCTTTTATGCTTTCCCATTTGGATCCTAAAAACACAATTTGCATTCATTATCTAAGGCTGATATAAAGTACCTCGTCTTACAATGACGTTCAGCTGTATCAAAATATTCGTCCCCATAGCACACTTGACACTGCTGCATTTTGAAGAGTTTGTATTTTAAGGATTGTGTCACAATCCTTCCTTAATGAAGATAGACAGAAAGATTTCAAACTTCTTTGAGCAACTTTGAATTTGATATAGCACCGCAGATTCTGAACCATCACTGGCAACAAATCCATTTCTTCTTCTTTAGTTCACTTAATAATTTCAAACACTGCAATAGGGGTGGATTTTCAAAACAACATATGAAGACTGGGCACAAAACCTTATTAAGTAAATAACAGGTTTGTGTGTGCCAGTTTCTCTCTAGGTGTCTGACTTTTTTGGGACACTATCTGAAAGGAAGTGGTAAGTAAAAATAAACCTTAGAAGAGAAAACAACTTTTTCTTTTCTTTCTTTTGCTTTCTTTCCAAGAAATCTGAAGTGCTTTCCTATACAAGTTTCACATCTGAATATTCACTGTACTGAACCTATCAGTCTCAAATCACAACAGCTTACATATTATAGGAAATAAACTAGAAAAACTATTAAATGAGCCTGGAAGACAAAACAAAACAAAGCAGTAATGTGTTGGTGCTCAAATGCAGCCATACGTACATGCTGAACTGAATGCAAGCATGTCCTTAAATTCTACTCCAGTACCTGGCAGCTTGGAGTTTATGTGCTGGTCCCTCCTTCCAGACAAGGGACTGCAGCAGCTCAGCACTCCCCACCTTCTGCAGCCACATCGGGAGCAAACAGTGGGTCCACAGGAGCTAATGGTGACTGTCCTTTACACCCTGTTTGGAAGGGGGAGGAGGAAGCAGCATATTTCTCCCCTAACTTTCATTCCAGATATTTATAAAACAAACAGTATCTCATCAAAGCACATAAACCCCGATTGCTTGCTAGCTGCCACCAGACTGCCATATCTCACTGTTTTAAGAGCAACAAAACCAGGAGTTCGCTGGCTCGTGAAACAGTGTTCCTTGTGGCTTCCCTCCAGCAGGTTCACGACTGCTTAATACAGAGAGGGTTAATAGCGCTGCTGCACAGGAATTTTGCACAGGGCTGTGTGAAAAAATCAAGGCATTAGGAACAAGGAGAACCTGCTGCCCCCGTGTGCCTTGCCTCTGCGTGCGCAAGGAGCACGTTCTCCCACAGCTTGCCTCTTCCTGTCCTTCTCTCAAAAACTTCAGTTACAAGGCCTCTGGTCCCATCATTTCTTCCTAACAGACTGCTCTAATAAACCATCAAAATAGGAAGACAGCCCTGGTAGCAACTAAGGGTGTTTTTTTCCCTCCATTTTAGCCTTTTTTTAACCCATAATTAACCCGTAATCTAGCATGTAATTTTTAACCCGTAAACTCTTGTGACACCCTCACGTTCTTTTTGGCTTCAGAATACTCCCTGACCAGAGGCAGAGTCAATCACCTCATCGACGGGCAATTTTCAAACACAAACATATATTGCTACTTGAATTCTATACATTAGTCAGCATCTCTACTTCCCGAGTTAGTGTGGTTTTCAATACATTGCAACCTGAAAACAAAACAAAACAACCCCCCCCACTAATGCACACACCAGTTGCACTCACACATACATATTTATGTAGGTATTTAAAGATTAATTTTGGATTACAAATATTCTGTTTGATAAGACTATATACCTAAATAAAAAGAATTTCTAAACAGAATTATTCTGGGCTAAAAAAAAAAAAACCCACAAACCCCCCAAACTAAGCTTTTTTTCTCTTAATGTTACAAATACTAACAAATGTTTTTTTCAAAATTTTCCAAAATAAATTAATTTAGTGACATCAACAAGCAATGAAAAGAATTTTAATATGGTAGAATCTTTCTTTCTTCTGTAAAACATTTTGGTATGACAATTTTAATCAGATTCCTATTTTTCATCCCTCCTGAATTTCTTCTATGTTGCTATCTTTCTCTTCTTTATCACTGCTGTCTGCACACAAGGCATTTTTAGATCACTTCAATGGTGCCACATAGTTGGGGGACTGCCTATTCATTGATCCATAATGTGGTATGTTTGCATTTTTCTCTCTCTACTGCATCATTAGCACTTACTTCATTTTTACATATACTGTCATCTCTAGGTCATTTCAGTCATTCTGCCTTCTGTGCAGTTTCCTTCCATTAAGGATCTTCGGTTTGCAATAATTCTCTCCTGACCGATTAGTTTTGAAAGCACCATATCGCATTTCCTTTTGCTATCTCTCATGTCCAGTTTCAGCTTCTTCCTTATTGCAAGCCTAACAAGGTCACATAATGATAATACTAGTATCACAAATGATATCTGTGAGATTACAGCCTATCCTTATTTATTGTAATCGCTATCATCAGTCAATGACTTTCTTTTCTACATGAAGTATTACATGATTTTTTGCTTTCAAAACTATTATATATTTTAAAAGTAAAAAACAAGCTTTTAATACTGTGTAAATGAATACATGAACCTTCTGTCTGAAAAAAACATTTACAGAAAACACATGAAACTTAAGAAAAAGGTAAAAATTATTAAAAGATATTTCTCAATGTACTGAGTCTTTTTAAAATAGATTTCTAGTTCATTAACAGATATGATAAATTTGAATCCACACTGACTCTTTAATCTGCTTCAAGATAGAATTCATTTTAAGAAAACAAAAATCACCTTTTAAATTCTCATAAGATGCCCACTCCTTACCCAGCTGCCTTTGGGACTGCCAGCACAATATGTGATGTAAATAGGTAGCATAAATGAAAAAATGCAATTTCCATTTTTCAAAAAAAAAAGTGTTTTCTGCATTCTACAAATCTACCAAGATTGAAATTTGATTTAAAAAAAAAAGGGCAGGTAAACCATTATTGGATCTTCAGAAATCCATCTGCTTACACTATTCATATTTCTGACATCTTTCAGGGACTCTGGATATTAAATGAATTGTTCTATGATAGACTTCAATGAAAGGACTGAGAAAAACCATGTGAAAATTAGGCGTCCTCAACTTCTTTCATACAAATCCATTATAAATAGCCTACTAAATGTTCTCTTTCTTAATGACTAGCATTCATGCACTTTTACTGAATTTATATATCATAAGTACTGGAACAGACCTAATTAGAATCATGACAGTCTTAACTGTTATTGGGGTGTTATCACATATCTGCTCCGTAACATTAGTTTTCCACAGAGCTTAAAGCTGAACTTTYGCTACAATACAAACACACTGCCTTTTGTGTGGTTTGCAACTCCATTGCCAAATACATTTCCAGATCACATTCATGAGTTTTTCTTTATGTCTGTAGCCCTTTCTTCTTGTGGTTATGCAGTYAACTGAATGCTACATTCAAAGCCCAGAATGCATTTTAAAATAGCTACTGAATAGTAGGGGATGCTTCCTATATGAACTCCTCACAGAGAGGAGAGTAGGACAAAAAGTACAGGGAGTGGTTTCCCTTTGGTAGATCTTCAAGATTCACATGACAGAGAAATCACTTCAAATCACTGAAAAGCAGATTTCCTACCTATTACACCATTTCAAGGACTTTACAGCAAAGCAGGGCAACATAACCTACTACACACTTGGTTTTCTTTCTCTACTGGTACAAATATTCCTAAATTAAAATATTATATGGAGTGGCACCCTAACACACAAGGTATATTCCACTGAGTAGGGGATTTCATGTAATGATACTGCAAACTGTATAAAGCATGTTTCATGAGAAGTCAAAACTACATYGTAAAGGCGGCTTGTCTAAACATCTCAGAAGCAGCGTATTGTCAGAATACTGAGGATTAGCTCTAAAAGACCCCAAACTGATTCAGCAACAGTTCTGCTTTATCAGTGAGCTTCCTCCAGCAATTCCTGATTCTTTGTGGCTTCCCTCTTCTGATTTACATCTCGCTACTCTGTCCTTAATCCCTTCTGCATTTATCATTCCTCCTTGCCTCTGAGTTTGGATTATCTGAAGATCCAGGTTACATGAAGATTTATTTTAAAGCACTGGTCCATTTAAAAGGAGTTCAGATTTTTTGAAGCCTGGGTTTTATGCATGGAAGTATTGCAGTTATCAGAGTAATTGATCTTTAGAGAGGACAGGGCCATGGTGACTGCAGAAAGTCTATGTCCAGTTAACATGCAAGCAATCCCATTTACTCATTTACAAGAAAATTACTTGAATGGTCTTGTTGAATGATTCATTTTTCACACTAAACATTACTATGTTTGAAATAGTTTATCAGGACCATTTTCATCTTTAAATTACTCATAAATTAATAGGAAATCCCAAATGAGTAATTCTTACCTTAACCTTAGACCAGGTTCTTTCCAAGACCTGCACTCAGGAGAATCTAACTTGTCAGACTTGATCTCGTTCCAGTATAGAATTAGACCGTAGCTCGGAAGCCCACCCTGGTTCCACAAGACGGACACAGGCTGCAAAATCCTGGCTTCAGTAACATATTGGCAACAAATTCTAGAAACCAAGAAAGCTTTGTGCAAGAAAGCTTTTCCTTTTGAATCTTCCAATATTTCAATATAATTGCAAGTTTTCTGCCAAATGCTCTTTMATGCAAATCCATGTACAGTTTCTGCTAGATGCTGACCCAAAGCAGAAATAAGAATATTCTAAGAAGGTTTCAGCTACAAGAATGGAGAAAGCCAAGGGATACTTTCAAAAGTGTCCAGAAATAATTAACATAAACATAAGTAAGAAACAGCAAAATGCTTCACTCTAAAATTTTGACCAAAAGCTGTATCAACAACATTCTGAATTTACAAACAGTTTTTGAAATGTAAAGGACACTAAAGGCATTTTAGATCTTAGCTAGCTACATGAAAAGAGAAATGTTTGCTCATATTGAAATCATTTATTATGTCAAAACTCTCTATTTTAGAAATGCAGAAGTATATTATAAAGTCCTTCAAGATGTTCTTCTGGTACTTACCATAACATCAAACCTCCACTAGATGAATGAAAAAAATGATCTGCAGTCATGAAAACATTCATTGCTCAACACACTGGAGACATAACCACATAACACTGAGAATGAATTACTGCATAGGGGTGCATACATTTTATTATAGTAGATTTCTACAATAAGATTATATTTTTTCAGGCCATAATTTACATTTTATTTCTAGTCACTTATTTTGTGCAATTTGAATAATTCATTAAATACAATATATCAACAAACCAGGTGCACAGATACGTAAGAGTATAAATACATATGTATCTAAACTATTATCAATGAATTCAGTACAAAAGAGAATTGTGTTGATCTCTGCTATCTGCTGCCTCTTCTTTTTATTCTCTTCTCTCTAACAGTGACCTAAATGCATCTACAGCATCATTTATAATAATATGTTGCCCATATTGATAAAAGAACACACAAAGGTGTATTTCTCCCCTTGCCCTGGAAACACCAAAGATAAGTTTCAATACAAAGCCAAAAAGCCCAGCTTGCTGACCTAGTTTGGAAAGACCAACCATCCAGAAGAGAAACAGCAGAGCAAACCCCCAATCGGTTACCCTCGCTACCCAAGGCCTTTCTAATAGCTCCAAAACAGAATCTTTAAATTTGGTTAAAAAGCAGCTATAAAATTCATAGTAACTGCTGAAAAACAGTCATCAGTACAGTGATCAGGGTATTCTTCACATACACTGAAAAGTCAACACAGAAAATTACTTCTTTGAGTTACATATGTGAGCTACTCTTTGAAAGACTGTGATATAGGTTTGTATGATATCTTTTTTAAGAAGAAGCAGAATCTGACATTAATACTGACTAAATTTTTCTAGGGTTTCCAGGCATTTTGACTGACACAATTTTTGAAACTTAAGAAGAATTTGAAGATCCTGATTTTTAATAATTGCTAACCATGTAAATTCTGTAAAGAAAGTCCCAAGTTATCTCAAATTGAGTACCCAGAAACAGAGGCATCTTTTAAAAAAGGAGACGGCATCCATCATTCAATTACAGTTTGATTGCTCTGCTTTTACAACCCACTAAATAGAGGCATGTATTGTAGTTCAACACCTACTGCCTTTCCCTTTACTATTATCAAATGAACATGAAAGAAAGAAACCAGAAGTACAGCTTTTGTTCTAAAACTTATTGAGTGTGACTTAAAAGCTGAAAAGATAAAATTATTGAAGAAGCTATTATGTTATCTTGCTCATGTCCTTCATTAAGGAGTAACTGAATATAGAGATGGTGACAAAACATGTTCAAGTCATTGACACATACAATACACAACTAAGAAAACTATGCTTTAACTCTGCTTGGAGCAGGGAACACACTCTCTCTGTAAGGATAGGCTTGGTTAGAAGGTACTGATTTTTTTTTTTTAATGTATTTAGCTTTACATACATAGTAGCTGTACTGAATGACTCAGTGACTTTTCCTCTTTTACACACATGAACTATTAGAAATCTGAATATACAATTCCCACAAATTTTTGTTATTAATTACCACATTATTAGAAAGACAATCATCTTCCTACAGAACTCTAAAAAACTGCATCCTAACCAAAAAACTAGGATAAGCAAAACAACTAGCAAAAGATACACTAAGCTGGATTTGATTTATTTTAGGTGTTATACAATGAGATCAAATACTTGGTATCAGACTACATACCTTTTCCAAGAAGCCTGCACAGTATGTACTTTCAAGTGTATCTGCTAATGTTACAAAATGGCATCTGACAACCACTAGACTTCATTTTTCATAAATATTATTGATAGCTTCTTTCTTGAATGGTTACTTCCTGCAAACATTGAATAAATATGAAAATGATGAGACTTGCAGATAAGTCACAACAGAAATTTTTCAGGAAACTTGCATAAAACAGGTGCTTAGTAGAGAAAAGGTACATTTAATAGAAGTCAGAGGAATATTTCTTTATTCATGAGATGTTTCGAGTCCTTGTACTACCCCAAAAATCACTGAAGCTCTCGAAGCGCTTGCAAGCTGTGGCTGTACTCGTTAGGCACCAATTCTGCAAGCACTTCACTTTTCAGTATTACACTGACATGTGTGTTTGACTGTCATTGCTGAACTGGGAAAAAAAGCCATGCTGTCTCCTGTCATTTTACTAATGTGCCATGTATTAAAACACAATCACGCGTGTTTCAAATCTAAATTTTGCTCTGTGGATTCCTACAGTTTAATGAGGATTCCCTAATCAGATATAAATGTCCGACTCATAAATATGTTTGACTTAAAGGGTCACCTCTTCCCACAAATAACCTTGCCAGCACAACCTTTGCTTAGTAGTAACTTAATTCGTGTGACAATTTTGAAAGTAATCAGCAAAAAGTATAACTCAGGACATGACAGTATAAGCTGGAAGTTCTAAATAGCAGAAAACTGAATATTTTAGAAACATCTCCATAGCCCTCTTTAGAAATCTTCAGTAAACAATGCCTTATCGTTGCTTTAGAGACTTATGAGTTTGAACCAAATACTCAAGTCAGGTCACAGTTCAAAGCTTAAGGATTTGTTAGACAAAGGGGTTTTTCTTTTGGTCCAATATCGCAAAAACATTGTAAGAATTTCGTAAGGCCAACATATGGGTTTATGCCACTGAATTCCTTTAAGTATTCATTCTAATGCACTTACAATAAATCATATGTTATTCATGACAAAACATACTTCTCAGACTGAAGAAATACGTATTTTTAAATTAACCTTCTACTGTCAAATACAAGCGCAAAAAAAATCAATAGGTATAGTTTGCCAAATGGATTTCTACTGCTCTACCCTTTTGCAAATCAGTTGTTTGGTAGCTTTTTCTATTTTGGCTCAAAATATCTGCCAATCCTGGTGAAATAATGCACAGTTCCATCATCAGGATAAAGCTGTTCACTTTGTGGGCCTCAATCCCAAACCATTAAAGTCAGGGAAAGGTTTTATTGATTGTAGTGGATAGTAGAACAAGCTGTACCCAGGATTTGTTGCAAATTGCATTTGATGTATTGTGGCTTTTTTCCTGAAATACTTGTGTTATCAAAGTCATAGAAAGTTGAGCTTAATTTGTTACTGATTTAAAATTGGATTTTTCAAAGAATTGCCTAAAACCTTCTTCTCCTGATATTCAACCAGTTCTAAGAATCAAATTTTTTGTTTTTCTTTTTCAGCTCATCAAATGTCTCTCATGTGTTCACTCAATGATTCTTAGAAACTTGAGACAATTTGAAGGTACTACACAGTTGAGAGAGGAAGTTAAGCTAAATTAAGAATGTGTTTATGACCTTTGCTATTCAAAGTTACTAGAAAAAATTAATGAAGGAAACTTAAGCATTACATACTCTCAGTATATACAGATAATCCTATCCTAAAGGTTGACCAACCACCCTTTGAATCTATATATGGTAAAACCTAAGGGCAGCAACAGCACGACAGCAGCAAAGGATTTTAGTTCAATACGTAAATAACAGGTTACCTTACTCAGTGAAAACCAGGTTTGTGTTCWTGCAGTTCTGTTACTCTTCCCTTTCTCTTGCCCTTGTGTGTAATGGGGAGGCTTTTTCTCCATCTGGTTTTGCCCTTTAGTCTTAAGAAGGAAGAATTTGAACATTGTCTTTTATTTCTTAACTATAGATTTCCCACATACTGATAAGACAGTTTGATGAGTCTAGATGATACAATTTCAGCACACATAGAGGCTACCATTTAATGTCAAAGCAAGGTTATTTCAACATCCATCAGTAGAAATGTGTAGGCATCACATCAGTAGTTAGCATAAGGCAATTAAACTCCAGAGTCCACGTGTGGTTACAGGTGCAGAGCAGTCATGAATAATGAACACTTCAGCAGAGCAGTCAAAAAYTTTTCTTCAGTCTGTCTGTCTCACTACCAGGAGTGATGTAGAAGCAATCATTTTTCCTTGTCACTTCCAGAGTCAAAAAAATAGCAAAAAGTTGCTTACAGAAAATGATTTTTAGCTTTTCCAATGAAAGAATTAATTGCAATAGTACTTCAAAAATTAATGGGAAATGAGTAAAATTATTTTGGATCTTGCTGTTGCCTGCCTAAACACAGTACTGTCAGTGGTGGATACAAGCAACAGTATATTGTATCTTGTGGCGCCAAGGCTTTGCAGTAACAAGCAATTACACATTCTTGCCCATTTCACACCTGTGATAATACCACTTCCAAAGCTATTAGATAGACATCTGTGTGCAGAGTGAGTTCTGCTTGCTTGGATATGACAGACAAGAGCCGAGGTCTTTATTTTTTCTCTTTGGTGGACAATGATCTAAGTAGCTATTTCTCTCATTCAGAGCTCATCGTAAGGATTGGTTTTCTCAAGTTCAGTTCAGTAAGGCTTTAATTGGCCTGAAAATACTACCACCAGCGGGGCCAAAATGATTTTTTAAAATACAGGTTCTCTCAGATATCAAGAGTGAGAGTCACTCATGAAAAGGTAACACACTTTTGGGGATAGTTTTCAGGGGACTTATCCATGTGAAAGTTCTTGCAATTTTCTATCACACATTCATCCCAAACACTAAAAAGCATGGCTATGGTGTACTTTCAGTTCCCCTTTTCTTCACCTGGAATTTTTAGGAAGGAAGAATCATGTTGATTTTATAACATTTGATGTAGGTTTTCCAGTCTGAAGTTTTGTCTGAAGTTCCCTTTACTATACTGAAATTTTCGGGTATGATATATCCTCATGCCTTAAAGACCTCCTCCTGCACTGTTAGTCTGCTAAATATTCTTTCAAGGGCTACACATGGAGATGGAACCTAAAAATAAATCCTCCAGAAGTTTTTCCCCCCTTGCTCTTTCCTGCTATTTATTTCTGATTTACTCATCCAAGTTTACTCTACGCTTAAATTAAACTAGCYGTTCTACAACTTTATTGTTTCCTATTTACATTCCCCATCAAGTGATATTCACTGACAAGTCAAAATACAATAAGCTCTCTGTTCTGCTGTCTCTTCTTCTCATCATTTACCCTTTGTTTCTTTTCTTTCCCCTGATATTTATAAATATTTGAGCACTCTGTAGCTGGGTTTATACTTTCCATCCAGTTCAGACCAGACAGAATATTTTGATTGTGTTCCACATGTAAAGCAGATAAATGCTACTTGAAGGCAGCATTTCCAGAGGATGAGCCATTTCTTTAATTATTTAGTGTGACTAACAAATTTGCTAAAAATTATTTTATCTGTYATTATAGGACTATTTACTAATTCAGGCCAAATTCATCAATACTTTTGGCTGGAACAATTTTCCAATGAAAGGTGGAAAACCTGGGAGGCTGTGTCACTCTCTAGTACTCTACTGCTCTTTGGCTGGAATACTTAACGCCAAATGTCAGAAATTCGAGTTCCAGTTCCAATCTGCAGCCTGTGACTTTTTGCCAGTGAAATGCACCACTTGTCAGACTAGTCGGCAGTCTAAAGCACTGTGTTGGAGCTCTTTTCCTTCTTATTCAGTACTTAAATATTCATTGAACAYGGATTAGTAATTTGAAGTTCTTAGTTTAACACAGACAGCAATAGCAATTGCTCCCTACAAAAGTTTTGAAAACCTGGCCATTTCCTAAACTTTTTTCGCATCTGAAAATACAACACATCAATTAGACAAATAATAACGTTTTATATGACAAAACAAATTTTAGTAAAGGTATTTAGTAAAGGTGCGTATTTTTCTTCAGTGAAACAGAAAATTAACAAAATCCAGAAAACCAGTTTAGTAAATGTTTACATTTTCCTTCAGTGCAGTGAAACAGAAAATAGTAACAAAAACCACTCTCTCTGAATCTTACTGAATTAAAATACTTCTAAGTTTTGGATTTAGTAGCCATAAAAATAAATCACTTTTGAGCAGCACTAGATACTAGTAAAAGAAACATTGTGGCATCCTTAATTCTACAGTATCTACCATTCTGCTTATTTTCTTTTTACTTACAAATTAAAATTTAAATGTATACTTTTGTGTTTAAATACAAAATTTTGTATTTCATTAAAAAAAAAAATCTGGAAGTTTTTTGAACACAGGAATAAACAGAAACACTTTTGGATTTTTTTCATCCCATAATTATGTTTTGCCTAATATAAATGCCATTTCTGTTTCTTCCAAGGTAATATTTATATACAAGCATGCCTACATGCACACAGAGCTAGGATTTTGTTGACAAGGTCTATATGAAACAGATAAAGGGGTTTGTCAAAAGTCAAATATTTCTCATTGGCTTCCACCTTTGCTATTGATCTGGAGATCTATGGCTAAAATTGAGTAAATTATGTGACCTTGAACCAGAGCTCTTTGGATTTAGAACGTGATTTGATTGAGCCCTATTCTATGTATTATTCACTTAAGCGTATGYTTTGACTTCTAAGCCCATGATTTCCCCTGCCTTTTGAGAGAGAGGGAAAAATGGAACCACAATGACTAAGGCTGAAAACTTTCAACTTTTCCTGTCAATCTTATTTTCAGATGGGTCCTAGACACTTTGACATGAATTTTTTCCAATGCTTTCAGTTGCTTAGAGGGGCCTGTAGGCTCTTAGACATGGCAATAGGAGTCTGGCAACTGTCCTGTGGAGGTGCTCGTTTTGGTTATCACACTTAAAAATCCCCACTGGTGCATGGATGCATTTCTACTGTTTTCTTAAAAGACAGTCAAATTTTAGGAGAAAAAGGGAATTCCTTTAGTGTCACTGAAAGTCTCTTTATATCCACTTAACTGTACATGGTAATAGTATATGACATGATTGTGTATAACAGGAGACCAGAAAAAAAAACAGTGTTTAAGAGACCATCTCAACCCAAAACAGCCATTAACACTTAATGCTGCTAAAATGCTTCACAGTCAGAGAGCAGGAGACTAACTGTAATTTGGTTTCTATTCTTCATCTGAATCACCTGTCCTTGATTTAGATGGTAAACAAAGAGATCACTTGATCTTGACTGCATGATATGGACTTCCCCATGCACCTCCTCATGGGGTACTGACCTAAATCACAGATCCACTTCATAGAAGCTGCTACAAAGTCTGCCAGGAGTAATAAATACCTTTCAGTGGAGCATGTGAATCAGATATTCAGGTGAAAAACTCTTGAACAGCTGTTTGGCCTCTCGTGTCATCTAATCCACCAGTCCATGTTTTCTGTGAAACAGAACAAAAAAAAAGCACTATTAAACTCTCATGTACACTCTTAAGTGTCTGCCTGAAACTAAAATTAAAAATTGATGATACTGCATTCTCGAGAAGGCTTGAAAATAAAGTGTTGTAATAATGAAATATTAATATTTAAAGTAGTGAACCACAACCTTAGAACATAATACATCATGCTAAAATTTAGTCACTAACAATTATCATTCTGCGCTTCTGGACTAAATGTGCTGACATCCGAAAAGGACACAAGGTAAGGATTTTATTTTAACTCCCATATACTCATCTCAGAATCCAAAACAAAATTAATTTTAGCTAACCTTTGATTCATTAACAACAAAGACTGATATTTTAGTTGTTAGGGTTCATCCTGAGTACAAAATTTACTTAGCATATAAGGCAAGCTCATACAGTTATGCTCACAGCAACTTTTAAAATAAAAAAAACGTAGTCCCTGTTTCTTCAGAAAGACCTTCAGGTGCTATTCTTTCCGCAGCATTCACAGGATTTCAAAAGACACCTCCTTTCCTGGATATATCATCTTTTAGTTCAKGATGATACAATATTATGAGTAGCCAAAGCTACAGAACTAGTGACAAAGCATAGAGCTCTGATTAGAAGAATCAGAGCTGGAGGTATTTCTCTCTTATTTTCTGTGTAGAGGCAAGTGTCCTCTGCTCACAAAGACAGACGAAATTAATCCAACAGATCCTCAGAAGCAGTATTAAAATCTTCTTTTCACATATACACCATAAGAGAGGATTATTGTCAATTTAAATCATTTTATGATTCAGTCTTACCTCCACAATATGATTCCTTGTTGGTTTCCACCTCCCAGCAATAGAGAAATAGATGATAAGACATAGCCAACTGCTGCTGCTGCCCAAAGCACAGTCAAGAGCATACTAACAACAGTGAAGAAGAGAGAAATCAAAGAGGGGGGATAGAGAGAAGGGAAACAGAAGGAACAAGAGGTCTTTTCTCAAAAGATGTTTCTTACATAGTGTGATCTGAATGGAAAAGAAAAAAGTTGCCCACAAAATGACTTGGTAGTTGAGCCATCTGATTCAAAAGTTACAGGTATGTGAAAATTTCACAGCAGCTTGTGATAAAAGTTAGTGACTAGAGCATTTTACAGCTCTCAGCAATGACACATAGATTAGACACATCAAATATTCTTTCACTAAGTTGCTTGTTCTTTTCCCCTAGGGCAGCTCAAAAAGAGAGAAAAAAAAAATCGTGTAATATAAATATATCAAACCAATGGTTACGAAAACAAAGCAAAGCAAGGCTTTGAAGAAAATATGTGACCAAAACATTAGCAGCAAAATGACTTATTTGAAGTCTAAGAATATTGTATATTATAGAAGCTGGCAGTTCAAGAGTAATGAGCAAACTATACACATTGAGATATAAAATGACAAAACTCATAAGGCTAATGGAGGCTAGCAATAGGATTAGATAAAAGAGACTATGATTAAGGTTTGGAGTGAGAGAGATGACAGAGTAGATTATGGCCTGATTCAGCATAATAGTGATAAAATTATCATCATACAAAAAAAGAAAAAGTCTGGACTTGAAACAAAAAAGTGATAGAAATGTCAACAATACGCACCCTGAAAACAGAAAGGAAAATATAGAGAACACTTCAAACGCAGCCTTTTTGAAGGTAACAGCAGTTGTTAGAACTGACAGCTATAAACCAGTCAAAAGACAGATGTACTTGAAATGTCTTGCCCAATAAAGATGCTAAATGTCACTCAAAACGATCAGACTATTTATTACAGAATTTGTAATGGAGACACGAAGGAGGGAATGGAATGATACAACAGAGGCAGACGGAATGTTTGCTACATACGTCATTTAGTATCAACCAGTGACTAGAATTTATTAACACGGTTGCTGCTTTAATGGATTGAACAAGCTTTAAAATATTCAAAGCACTATATAGTAGGTGATAATTAACATGCAAGACATGTGGCTTCAAGAAAGTACACCATTCTCCTGATAATAGCTAGTATAATTTATAAAAAAGAAAAACAACAAAAATACAAGACCTCACTCAGGTTTTGAAGAGTAAGTTATTTATTTCACTACACTACTGGCTATTCAGTGGAAGACAAACTGAGCATCAGCATTATATCGATTATACTGCTTTCTGCTTTTTCTTCACCTGACTCTGCTTATTCCCCTAACTTTTGAGTATGCTTCATGTAAGGTATCTCATGCAAGCAGGGACAGAGCGACTCCCAGCTGTACCCAGCAGAAAAGAGCCCTTAGAGAGGAAACACGAAGTCGCTGGAGATTTCCCAACTACCCAGTAATCACATTTCTTCCTAAGTACAAACTACCAAGTCTTCTTTCCAGTTCTGTAGCCTACGAGTTATATGCCAAAGCAGCTCTAATTCAGCAGCAGTGTGTCTTATATTCATACAAAATGTTTGCAAGAGAAATTCAGCAAGCAGAGYTCATTCTACTAAGAAAGAGTACAAATATTTTCTCCCTCTCTCCCTTATCATGGTTCTTCACCCACTTTAGAGCTACCAGCTCTTGCAAGGACTTACTTTTGGCATTTCTAAAGAGTTATCTGTAAGACAAGTTTTTTATGTATAAGTAAAATGAACTATTCAAGAAGAATTTTATTCATTCTTATTTGACCTACCAACAGAGCAACATGTTAATAACTTTAAGAATGGAGATGTAATTTAGAAAAAAAACATGACCTCCTTATATAAACTCTGTTTATATAAGGAACTCATTTCTAAACCCATTCGAAACTAGGAAAATCTAAATGCAATGAGTGTCAATTTTTACCATAAATGCCAAAGAAAAACATATTCATTCATGATACATTTTTTAAACTATTTAAATTACATAAATGTGAAAATCCCATTTGAATAGAATCAGAGCCTAGATATCCCTGCAAAGCTCACACTGTCATAAATAGTTAGTGACAGAAATTCCAATGATTTTAGCAGTGCATAATCAAACCATAAGTCACTTAGAGAAAATAAAAAATTTTCCAATTTTAATTCTTTTCCTCTAAAGAATTAAAGACTCTAGGAATAGCATTAACCTCCTGCATCTTTTTCAAAACCACTGCTCAAAAATGGGAAACTTGATACACTTTGGTAGCTGCCATAGTTATCAGCACCACAGAATTTTTTCTGGAGGGGTATGTGTGTGTGTATGCAGAGATGTGACTTTAAAATGAATACTTGGGTCTAAGACGAGCAATTATTAGTATGTGGTAGTTTTACAGTGAAACACTCATTGTTGATGGTAATCAACACGTGGTGTGGTTTATATGTTAGTACTGTTCCAGATGCATAACGGACCTGCATCTAGGGATGCATTTGGTTTTCAGATTAAATATTTAGGGAGAGTCTTTCAAAAGGAAATTGAAGATAGTTTGGTGTCAAAACTCTACCTGAATTCAGTGAGATTTTGGAAGAGAATTCCCTTATTCTGCTTTGCAAAGTCCAGTTTTATCCCCTAAATTAGTTCCTTGACTCAGTGTGAAATTCATTCCTGGTTCACATTTCAATTAGCATCTTCAGTCTTCGCAGGTACAACAATGTGAAATATCATGAATAAATTATGAAACCAAACACATAAACAACGAACAATAGAAATACTGATGACTGACTCACTCCAGAATCACCTTAGCATTATCTTGACACTAACCTAAATCATGTTTACTGGCAATGCAGAGACAATCTTCTATAAAAAGAAAAAAAGAACAGCCCCTTTTTCTCTTTGCTTCTTCCCCCTCATATTCGCAGCATTCTGATAAATCCTTTCAGCAACATTTATATAACAATTCACTTAACAACTAAAGAGAACAGAACACAGTCTCAAACATATAATCCAGCAGGATGCTCGAGAAAGAAAAATTTCAAACCTTTGTTACTTTTCTGTTAAGATACTTTTGTTTTTGAAATGACACTGTCAGAACCTTTAATTTTTGTCATCTCTGTAAAATCGTTTATAATCAGCCTACTTCTGTGTACACAACCCAGTTGTGTCTCACTGACCTATACTAACCTGATGCAAATCCTGAACTCTTTATATAAATATATATAGGTTTGTACACACACACACACACGCACACAAATAACTCCATTCCACATCAGCTCAGGATCTTGCCTTTTTCTTCAAACCTAGTTGCTTAGCAACTCAGGGAAGGAGAGAGCATTTTCAGAAAATAAGTCCTTGTGGTTTAACAACAGAGTTTTAAGGTTAAAAATTGTTTTTTTTTTTTTTTTTTGGAGCTGACACTCAGTTACTTAAAACATAGGGAGAAAATTATACTCCCACTGAAATCAAGGGAAGATTTTTCACTCACTTCACAAGGTAGGATTTCCTCTGTTGTCATTTTTCTGGTTTGTTTTTGTTTTAAATCCAATATTGATCACAATCTAGTACTGTCTCCCTTACTCTTCCCCTGAGCGCAAGAGGTGCTGAATGCGATCTGCAGGCTTCAATTATGTYTCCTCTGGAAACGATCCTTTCATGAGTACTTACGTGAAATGACAAATGACACATTCATAGCAGGCCATGTCACTGAAGCACTAATCAAATTAGACTTAGTACCTTTGCAATCACAAGTGGGTCTTCATGTTTTATATCTCAATACAATTTGAGTCAAGTTAGCTTGCCAGAACATTGCTCCCATCCTCATAAAAGTATATGACAGCTATAACAAGCATTTTGGGAGTAGGCAGGTGCAGTACAACATAGACACAGGAAGTCTAATGAAAATATAAACCAGGCTGTTTTCTTCACTAAAAGCTGTATTTCTATTAACAATTCAGGCAAATATCAATGGCAATCAATTAAGAGTGATTTGGAGAAGACATTCTGCAGGTGTATTAGATTAATTATAATCACATTAGTTTACTGATGTTCTAATTCTGTGTACTTATTTAGACAGCACAGTATGGCTTGCCTCTAACATTAATGTCTGTTTTTTATTTCTCACTGTGTGGAATGAGAAAGACAAAATGCTACAAAAATTTGTTTTGCCTAATGAAAAGGCTTGTGCTCTAGTGCTTACAAATTGTGATTCAAAACCAGCAATGAAAGTAGTCTGAGAAATACATTGTTTACTGCTTGATTAAAACACTTAAATAAGTCCTGAACTATTAAGAATAATAAGTAGTTTCTCAGTGCATGATTTCTAATCTAATTATTTTAAGAACTCATAGAAATACAGCTAAGCATTATCACCTTTGCCCCCAAATCACTGCAGTAACAAAGAAAATGAATAATTCAGGCAAATAGTATAAGCAATTAAATTACAACTTTCCCAGGAGAATTCACTATCATGCACCACTTAATAAAAATGTATCAAAAAAATAAATTTCACAACTGGCTCAACAGGTAGACATTTTGGAATAAGGTGTTACATGCAGGGGGAAACGCATGTTAATACAGGACTCAAAAAATATTTGATACTTATTGAATAGAAAACATATGGTGGCTTCTAACTGCCATTTGCACCATGCCATCGGTTTAAAAGTTTTCATGTTTTGTAAACATTTCAAAAATTTAGCCTCGATCTGCTAGATTTCATTTCCTGTTATTTAATGGGTCTTGCATTTCACCCTCATGGTTATTGTTTTAGAGTAGCACCATGTTGCGCCTCATAGAAATCATCCTAGCGGCATGCGCACTTGCCTATTTTGGTTAATTTAGCTATTTTCAGCTCAAGAAAATATTATGTTTTAAATTATGTGACATTTCTCCTTGTTGAATATTCAATGTCACAGTGTACTTTTGCTAGGAATTTTCACCAAGGAATGGAGAAAAGGAAGAAAAAGTGCAGTTTGATTTTCTGAGCTAAATTTATATTCTCAGGAGCATGCAAGTTTTAATCTTTAGTGTCCAGTGAAAACTAAAACAGTTAAGCAAAAAGTAGATCATCTAAACCCAAAAGGAGAGCAGTACAAGGTATAAGAGAGTGTGGGGGAAAGCATGGATTTTACCGTGATTAACTCCTTTTCCATAATAAGCCTACCACTAGCAAAGGTGAACCCTTTGCCTGAGACACACACTTGAGAAGGATCCTTCTACACAGGAGCTCTCCTGCTAAAGACAAGAGCAGTTTTGAACAGGCAGCCATGCCCGTGCAAAGGCTCGCAATTTCAATCTAAACCTGTGTTGGTAGCACCAAGGATCTCTGGATTTCTTCTTTTTCGTTATCTTTTGCACAAAGAAGTAACAGTAACCTGAAGCCAGAAAGCAGATTTAGGAAAAAATGGGCTGGCTACACCAGCTGGGCTAGGCAGCTACTCAGTCACAACTAGATCACATCTTGCAATTGGTTTAGTCGCACTGGTAAAACAAAATGAGGAATCAGGCTGTTGGAGCAGAAATACCATGTGTTTTCCTGGGAGGCCAGAAAAGAGGACAAGTTTATGTGGAAAATCCCATTAGAATGACAATGTTTTCTTCTGCATCATACTATTTTACTTTGCTTCATAAACAATGTATTATTTAACTCAAATTTTACAAGCAACTTGAAATTTATCAGTGCCACAAAAACACTTTCAATGCCTTTTCTTTTTACTTACTTGCATTATTTTTTTGCTCCTTGATAAACAATAAATAAATAAACAATAAATAAAAYAGAAGACATCAAAATAAGGCCCATTGTACTCATCCAAACTGACTTAGAAAAGCTACATGGACTGAATACAGATATGGGGTTTTTTTGATAAAAAATGTTAATTATTCTTTTTATTATTATTAAAACTTACCGGTCAGTGATAATTTAAGAATAAAAGGGTCAGATCAGTGCAAGGACATCAGAGTTTAAAAATTCAAAGTAATCTTCAATAGAATTAAAAACTGTAATTAAATAAAGTTGGTCAGTAATATACACTCTGCCCCTCAGTGATCTTTTGGAAACCTCCCAAGTTATGGTTCAGTTTGTCACCTAGAAACTGTTATATGCTTAGCTCACATCATTTAAAAAAATGTAATGAGTTACAGTAATTCAGTAGCTGTCAACAGACAGGTTTTATAATCTCACTAGAAACTTCTGTCATGTCCACAAAGACTCCATCTGAACTACCGAATATAAGGAATCCAGCCGGGGGCAGTTTTCAGCATGATCACTGAGGYCACCAGTTAGGCATTAGTTGTTTCATGTCTTGGCCATATCTCAGCATCATTACCCAATCTGTCGTTACAATAAGCAAAATTTCAGAATCAAATCGCCTGTAAAGAAGGCTTCCTTCACACATAAATACAGCAGATTTAAGAGACATACTGGGGGAGGAAATAAAATCCTAAATGATGTTTCCAGCTTTTGACAATCCCAAACACTCAAAATTCTCAGTTGTGTCTCCAGAAATCATACACAAGTAACCCAAACTTATTTCTGACTCTCAGAACCAGCCGTGTCACTTCCAAGCCTCTCTCTGCAATCATAAAGATTAGAAATTCCCATAAAAATTCCCGTAAGAAAGAGTATAGTGTCTTCAATAGTCCCACAGATTTAAAACGTGGTGACAAAATGGGTCATTTATTCATGCACCCTGAAAGGCTTGTCCAAGCTTTTTTCAAAGGCTGTATCAGCTGCGAAGTCCGGATATGATCTATGGCTTTACAGCATTTACAGCCTTCCTCCAAGTTCCCAGAATACGCCAGCATTCCAGGACTTCGCAAAAAATCAAACTGCCGATCCCAAAAGCCTCTTAATAAAGAAATCCTAAGGTTTTTAGAATACTGGCTGCATGAGGTTTTTCACTGCGTCAGAACGGTGACCTACCTCCAGTTTTCCCTATCATCTCTATCCCATTTCACAGCTGAATGCTTTGGGGACTTTCTCACCATATTTGATTCTAGTTTTGTGTGTGTTGCAACACAGATTTGCTCTCTTCCCTTCCCTTCCCTCCCTGTGTCACCCACACCCTCCCTACTCAAATCATGCACATCAAACATGCATCCACTCACTGTGGATGACACTGTATTGAACACTGTTGAACGTGAGCATCACGTTTCTTCCTCCTTTTTTGATACGTGATCCTTACTCATCGCACAGCATTTTAACCCCATTATGAGTACAATATTGTTATTTTCCTCAAAGGCTTATTCTATTACCATCACTGACACATCAACCTTCTCCAAATAACTAGCTTTTTTATTATAATTGTGAGGGAAGTTTGCATCATTCTCCCTATTTTAGGCATAGATCAACTAAGACGCAATAGGAGCAAAGACTCACCAATCCAATAATGACTAATAGGGGTTCATATTAGTCAGTACTAATACTAAGTACTCAGCACTAAGCACTTTCATGTCACATGTGATTTGGAGACATGTGTCACTTGATCAGATGCAAATGAATTTTCCAGAAAGATACAAAACATCCCTAATACAAATAGATTTTCTATTCCACATCCTTGTTACAAAAGATTTAAAAACATTTAAAATTTTGCCAAAATATTTTCCCACTTCTCAGTTTAAGAAGTAGATGAGTCATTACAGACCTTAAACCATCACTTTTTGAAAACTATAGCCTATATCAAGCAGATGTAGCTTACACAGAATATTTTCAGCCCATTTATCCCTGATAAAGTTAGACAACTGAAAACCAGAATGTCAAGCCAGTTGAATAGGTGCTGTTATCAGTGTTTCTTTAAAGTGTTTTATAGAAATAGTAGAATGAATTGAAAAATTTGCAGATGACCTAAAACAGTTCAGTGAGCTCAAGAATGGAAAAGATTTTAATTAAATTCATAGCGATCTAACTAACAAGGCAGAAAACACGAACATATGAGCAATCAAAGCATATAGCATATTGAGCCAATGCATATGAACAATCAATGTGAAATTATTAGAATTACCCCAGTTAATTTAGAAATAAATAAAAATATCAACTCAGAAAAAAAGACTTGAAAATCTAATATTATTTCATAGAAAACAAAGATTAGCTATTCTCTGCAGAGGGAAAACCAGCTTTACTCAGAAATTGTTTCACAAAACAGTGCATCAACCATTAAGTTACTTTTCTCACTTCCTAGTATCCAATTACTATGTGCTTTTTAGCAGTGGAGCTCTGAACTGGTGATGGCTGATCATGAATAATCTCTAATATCTGATTACAGACAAGGATTAATTCTATAATCATGGCAGTCTTTTGAATAACAACTCATGACTATATCTGTTTTTTTTTTAATCAAAACTAGAATCAAATTAATGGCTGTTTTAATTTACTCCTATTCCATTCCTTGGCTCCCTTTTCTTATTAAAGATGTCAACTACTATTTCAACACTTGTCAGAGAAATAGCAAGCTCTTGGAAAAATATATGTAACTCTCTATGTATTTCAGGCTGACAAAACACCAGCAAGATGAAAAGTTTTAAAGAGACTTCACTGTTTCCAGGCTTCCGGTGCTTCATCAAATACAACATTAAAAAAATTAAAAATTAAAGAATATGTAATTCAAAGGTATTTATTTTTTGCAAAAATACATAAGCCTTTCATATGATTGATTTTATTATAATAATAAAAGTCACAGTCGGTGTTTCCCAAAGAGCAAGGCTCCATGTGACAAGGCTAAAAAGACTGTCACCTTTTCAGTTCTCCTTTCGAGCAGAAAGTGCTTAATCATGTTCTGTATTAATGTTTGACTTTCAGCACCATGAGCTCCATGTTCTGCGTAGTAAATAGAGAAGTACATATTGTCCTAGCTTATCTATTGTTAAAAAGGAACAGATAAACCTTGTCTGCACACCTCTTCTTGCTTCCCCCTTGCCTGAGAGGCCAGCCGATATTTATACCTCTAAACTGGGCTTAAAAAGATCCTCTCTGCCTAGCAGGATGATCTGGGTCAGCAAAACAGTTGTGCACGCCTAAGCTAGGTCCTGGAATCATCAAGTTTTGGAAGAGCTTTCATTTATTTCAGAGGCAGTGCTTGTTCTCTTTGGTTTTGTTTTCTATCTATCTCATTCTATTCAAATTATTTCCATTAATAATCAATTTCTGTCAGCAGACTAACTACCTAAACATGAGTATATTCCAGAAAGCAGAATACAAATCCCAGAGTTTATAGCACCTCTATCATTCTTCACACTTGTATAACCTGTTTATTTCATGTTTATTTCAACAGCACTGCTAGATATTCAATGTAGAGTTGAAGACCAAATGATTTGCCTATTTTTAAGAGAAGAGCCTTCATGAATATCTTCATCAAGAGTACCTTCATGGTATTACACAAAGTGAAGCTTGGTATAGCTACTGCTTGCCAGATAATTACTTGTGATGTGAACACATAAGCGAGGGACAAAGTTAGAGCAGAACACCTAGTATATCACTCATGCCTAAGTCATTGTGCTGACAGAGGCGGCTGCAGTTTCTTTGCTTACCCTATTCCCGATAAAGGTAAAGAAATGAATGAGAAGAAACTGCTTTTCATTGTATCAGATAAACTGAAATGGTACTGCTCTTTAAGAAGTAACAAATAAATGGTCACAAGCTGTAATTATTTTTCTAATGTATTAAAATTGTTTCATAGTCTTTGTTCAAATGACACTGACACTCCCTGAAATTTTGTGTGTGTCAGTAATGCATTTTATAACCAATGATTGGCATGAAAACTCTCACCCCTCTGCTTTGGTAGGTTTTTGCGCTTTCTGAAGCCAAATTCTTCTTGCAGCCACTAAAGTTCATGAGAAAGTGCTGGCTACTCTTGGAGCATTCAGGAGTTCTGGCTCCCAGAGACAAGACAATCAGCAGACACTCTCCTATGTTCAGGTCTCGTTGTGTCCTGCTAAAACCACCCTGTGRCATCTTTCCCATGGTAGACACCACAGGTCCTGAGCAGGCCCTTTATATCTTCCAGATAACTTCAGAGATGAGACTGGTTAGGAAGAATTTCAACATTTGACTGATTGGTTCAGCATATTATGATTGATAAGTTGATTCTATTTAATAGTTAACATTTTTCTAAGGTTTATGAGGCATCTAGCTGTACCATCCATGTTTTGTCATGTATATTAACATTCATATGCTCAAGACAGCATTTGATAGCCTCCATTACACTTCGTACAGCATGCTAACAAAGAAGTTAAACCGTGTGCTTTCCACATGGTGAGCTGAGAGGAAGCCAAGTACCTGGAAGACCCAAAAGGTTTGTTTTCTAGTCTTGAACCTGTCTCAGAATGTCTTTAACTGAGAAAAATTGCCTTGTAGAGCTAGTARGGAAAAAGGCAGATAGAAAGGAAAAAAGACTTAGTAGCAATTTGGGGGGTTGTTTCTGACTGAAATTTCCAAGAAGGCCTCTCAGCAGGATAAATGGGCTGTTGCACAGATTATGGTAGCATGCCTGAACCTTTTCTTTAATTTGAGCAAACCAGGAAATAGTTGGGTGCTTTGCCATCCTTATTCTCCTCTTTTACAGGAGATGAATCCTACTTAGAAGCTCACTGTCAGCACCATGTTTGACAAACCTGTACTGAGGGGGAGAGGAACTACAGCACAGCAGGTAGGCAGAGCTGAGACTGTAACGGGAGACCTTTCTGCCCCAAACTTATGCTTGAACACCAGAAGTAAATCAGGGCATACCTTGAGAATTGCTGTCTGTCTCTATTCTGAATCACTCTGCAAAGAGACACAGGGATTTCCTTTCATGGGAAAGAGGAACAGCTGGAGGTATTAAAGATGAGGAAGTACAAGTAAGGTCTTCACCAGCAACCTGGGTTGGAGAATGAAAGAGCTGTATAATTTAGCAGATGAGATGTTTTCTCCAGACAAAGCCAGCAGTTCCTTGGAGGGCAGATATAGGCAGCTTTTCCTCCCTRTAGCCACAAAAGCAATGAAAGAGCATCAGCATACCAAAGAAAGAAGAGCTGAGTTACAGTCTTTGCTTTAAATTCTTTTTCCTAGTTTTAATGACCACATCTTTGCAATAAAGCATTATGGCACTGAATTTCCTAGGTCTCTATTTCTCTCTTTTATTGCTTTTTTTCTTTCTTTTTTCCTTTTTAAAGGAAAGGAAATGTGCCCTGGTAGATTTAACAAGCATTTACAATATTGTTAGCATGTAAATTTGTAGCTGAAAAACTACTGGAATCTAGTAAAAAGCATTGTACATGTTATCCTTCGTGCTTTTTTGGTTAGCGTGTATTAGCAATTCCACTGAAAAGACTGGAGCATGCAGTGGCTTACAGCTTCAGCATGAGAACTCAGATGTGGTGTACGACCCAATACACGATGCATTTTGGTGACAATAGTGTGTGTGAAGGAGTGAAGACGACTGGTGCATTTCCCTATTTCTCCCAGTTCCACCACTCCTTCACAGCAGAGAGATTTTCCACCATCACTACTTCACTTTTCGGTCTTTCTCACCACTATTTTCTAAAAAAGCAGCTCCTCCTTTTCCATCTGCCCTTCCCTGCTGCCTACAAATCATAAACTACAACTGATTAGATTTATTCTCTAGACCTCTTTTGCACCCTGTCCATCTTCAAGCGTATAGACATATTGCAAGGTTGGTGCAAGCATATTGCCAACGCTGGTGGTAGAAAGTTTTGTGTTAGAGGTGCCTGGCTCTTTAGAGATCCTCAGCAGTCCTATTAAACAAAGAAACATGCTAGGTGAGCAACGAAATGTAAACAAAATTAGATTTTTTGTTTTAAGTCAAATCTTAGGTATTACCAGTTTCATCACTGGTTGAATACTGAATTAAATTGAATTAAATTAAATTGAATTAAAAATACTGATATGTGGCTTTTCTAATTAACTTCTTTTGCATGTGCTATTTTCCTACTCCTTCTATTTTCTTGAGTTTAGATATGTTTCTAGATATACTTTGATCAAGAAAATATCCTCAGAAGTAAAACTGCTTAATATTTTTGAAGAGAAACTAATTTGATAAGTTTATTCATTGTCTGTAGTTAGACATTACTGCATGTTGTTAAAAACAGCTAGTTAATCCTTGCCAAAACAAATCTGTGATTGAATAAGTGAACCTAATTTATGCAGCTTTCAACAATAAATGTCCACTCTTTTAGTCCAGTATCTGCTGTATCACCATGGGGAATTACTGAAATTTTCATATTCATGTTGTATTTCTCAGAATATATCTATGATCTAAAAAAAAAAAAAAAATTATAGGCTTCTATTGAGATGTTAAGAATGCAACCTTTATTTTCAGTAATGCTATATTAGCCATTCAGATGATGTTATAACAGCAGCCACGTTAGGTACATGTGCTTACTAAAAGCAAATCAATATGATATAGCATGTGGCAAATAGTTAATATGAAAATATGTTGAACAAGTTGGAAATTTTTGATACACTRTATTCTCAAGATTAATTCCTGCTCTGAAAAAGAAATCTAGGTTTGTTTATTTTTTAATTTACCTTGAAGTCTGCACACAGATCAATTGTTCACAGAATAATCTCCTTTTACAAGGACATTCTGCCCAAGCTCTCAGCAACAGCAGATTTATGTCAAAGGCTGCCAACAGATGATGTCACTACAGGAAAAAATTTAAATTTATCTTAAAATAAAACAATCTTGCAAACATTTTCATGTTTAATCGCAGAAGTTCTATTCTCCTGCCTATATTCCAAACACCCATGAGGATTAACAGCGTTATAAGAAAAAACACTTTGCCCAAGCAAATTATTCTTTTAAAAACATGGAAGAGAAAGAACACCAGCTGTTCAAAAAGAATTGGGTGTAGATTTAAGAATCAGAAAGGATGATGAATATAGACCATGAAATAAAGCATTAAGCAATGTGATGAGCATCTGTTGAGGAATAAATCTATACTCTGCATGGTTCTCTTTTCAAAGTGAATTTAATGGGAAAGTTTGCCAGCTTGATGAAAAAGTCAGGTCAAAGAAAAGTTTGGTCATTTTGACAATGATATTTCATCTGTTAATACAAATAATCACATATCAGTAAATAAATAATTTACCTATGAAATAGAACAATCTTGCACTTTTACTAACTGATAAATAAATTGCAGTTTTCATTGATGCGTAATCCAGATGGGGAGCCTTAAGTGACTCACCTCATGAGAAAAGCTAAGGCTAACCATCATGGTTTCGTATCATTGTGTATGTGGAAACAGCTGCTATAATTTAAGAGTATGTACATCCCTTTTCTAAATCCTCTTCAAGCTGTTAACAACATTTGAAATGATGAAATCAAGGCCGGTTTCTGATGAAAGATATGCATTTGTTGAAAAACAGAGTAAAAACGGTGTCATGCAACCTGCATACTAAGAGTGAAAAAGAGAAGGAAGGGAAGATCTTTTTTTCCCCATGCTGTAAAGTTGCTGCTGTGAACCTCTTCCAAAGGCATTTGCAGCTGAAACAGCTGGGCTAGAGAGCACAAATTTGGCATGAAAGGGCTCCTCACTGAGCGCTAATTGCCCTTGAACTGTCTTCTGAACTTTTTATTGGCTTATACAGAGATAGAACCCTTGAAAAACTATATGCCACGTGCACATTACATTTTCTTCACAGGCCTTTCCACTAAGCATGTAACGTGCAGCTACAGGAGAGTACACTTGCTGTGATCACTGAGGAGACATTGGCTCATGCCCAGAAAACTTTGTGAATGACAAATGTGACCTGTTTCACATTTTAGACATCCATTTAAGTATAACCAAATGAGTTTTAGATGGTGAAGAATTTAAATCTGACCATCTCATCTTGGAAAGGAAGCAAGCTCTGGGCTGCTTCTTCCTGAATTCACCACATAACTTCTCACAAGTGGAGAAAACCCACATGGCATGTTGGCACATGCTATTCTAATTATGCTGCATATTAAATAGGGAATACTTAATATTTACTTCGTTTCCTTTTTGTTTTGCTTTGTTATGTAAAGGAGTGTCAAAATAATGTGCGAAGCAGTATTCATGAAGTAACCTGGAAAGCTTTTTCAAAGAAATAAGGCGTTAATTTTAGTTTAAGTGCCTCTCTTGTAGACTAATGGCAGCCAAGACAGAATCCTGGCAGTCTTTGCTGTATCACAGCATGACTTCAGCAGGGGGGAAGGAAAATGCCCGACCAACTATCTGATTAGCCAGTGGCTGGGACACCTCACGTACGGCTGGGACACCTCACGTACCACTCCAGGCTAAGGGAATTCCACTTTAGTCTCAAGTTATAAAACTCCAGTATGAAAGGCAGCACAACTGATCCTTATGATCCACACTAGAGAGAAAGTAGCCACAAATACGTTTTGAAATAATGCTTATTTTCTTGGTGTGTGCTTTATCGAGGCCCTGGTTTCTGGTATCAAGCAAGGGCTTATTTGCCTACATGCTCGGGCTAGGCCAGTTCCATGAACACATGAAAGCAGGCTGCTCTGAAAACTTCCAGGTGAATATGAAGGTTCTGGTTATTCATCCTCAGCTGGGTACTGGGAGAGCTTGTGGGATTTCAGTGCTGCAGGTAGGTTGAGCTTATGCACCAGAATCCCAGCTTTTGGGTCTGGCTTCAAGTATTTGTGCTTTATTCTGTCCCTGTCTGCCTAACTGAATATGAGTTCTGTTCTAAAAGCAAAACCACAATCTATATTTCCATATTGTTATTTTCCAACAGTTCTTACCTGCAAATGACTATACCCTGAAGTGTGTCTGTGAGTGATAATCCCAGAGAAGGGTGGTATTTGGTTCCTATCTTAGTATCTAAAGTCCTTGCTTAAATTTTACTAAAACTTTGCTCTGGGATGCTGATAAAACCTTTGCTCTGAGCAAACTCTTCCATCATACCTTTTATTTTAATGAGTGAGTAGAATTTCTAACTTAATTACAGCAGAATACGTAGCTGCTTGCCATTCACTTTCTCCCCTTTGGATGTTCATTCATTATTTAACTTTCCACTTTCTTATTCATTTTTATCTACATTCTGCAGGTGAACACACCAATTTGTTCATCTCTCAGAACTGTAGATCACCAGCTGTTACATTACTGGTGACAGTCGCACTAGATAGGGAAAATTGTTTTTCATTACTTCATCCTAGCTTCTAGAAAACATCCACATAATGTAAATGCCTCAGAGTTTTGACATAAAACCAGTAATCTCTACAAATACAGAATTAAGCCGCAGTATTGTTCTAGGTCGGGCCTCACCTATTTTATAACAATCAGCAACACAAACACATGCCTCTGTTACATGCTGTATAACACTCATGGTGTAACAGGTATCTTTTTAGCTCTACCAGCTCAGAGTTTCCTTATAAAAAGCAGACTGTTCAGCAAGCTTTCTAAAACAGAAGACAGATAGAAATTGTGCAGCATACAGCAGGACAGGCAAACAATTTTCTGCTGCCACTGGCACATAAAAAAAAAAGTTACCCTTTCTTTTTATCAGTACTAGTGTGTTAATAACCAAGAGTGCTGATTATCAAGGTTGTATCTTGTCTGAGAGAGGGGTTCCTACCCAGCTCCCGCTAAGGGCAGGAGTATCTTTGCAGAGGCAGCTCTGCAAGGCAATGGCCCTCAGGCCCTAGTGAGATCAGACGAGTGAGAAGGGGAAGTCTCTCATTACATCAAGGCATAATACCATTTTAAAAAATAATCTGTTGCATCTTATCCTTTAGAAAGTAGTGTCCACAGGCTTGAAGGAATTCTTATTAGTACCTGTAACATTTAATTTAGGAAAGAAAACCACAGTTTGGTACAAATATTCTCTGAAATGAAAGCTTATCAAAATACGCCATTTTCAAAACACAAATAAGATTGTTTTTCATTCTTAGATTGAATCAGAAGTCCAAATTCATTAGATTCTCCCTTTCTCCTCTCTACCAGCTATCTTTTCTTCATATGCTTTATCTATTTCAGCCAAACTGTACTCTCAAGGAAACAAGAGCAGAAATATATTTTAAGATGCAGTATGTAAACTTCCATGCTTCTTTCTAGAGATGTTTTAGCTCAGTTACAGGTCTGCTGCTACAAACAATTAACCTGCCATGCTCAAGAATATTTTATTACATGAACAGGGTGCTCCAAAGAACAGCATTACCAGCTTTGAAAATCAATTTTATTTAAATTTAGCAGATCAACATACATATTAATCTAGAAGTGCTTCATTTTTCTATATGCAGCCACTACGTCTGAAGACACTTCTGTTATTATGTGGGGGAAAAAAAATCCATATCAGAACATAAAATCATCTAAGGAGATTTTGCTAAGACACTGGAGTGATCATGTACCAAGAACTCTTAGCTTGAACTTAAAGTAATTATCTCCAGAGGTTTAACACAAGTTGTTCAGCACTGTATCTGTCACCCTACACCATTGATGTTTCTTCCTTTTATGCTTACTACAATGTATCACAGCACATTTGTTCAAAACAGTTTATGATCTCTCCCTTAATGACAATTAATGAAGAAAGCAAGTGAAGTCCCTTTGCTTATGTACAATCCAACAACAACAAAGAAAAAAAATCCAAAGAACAGAAACTCTTTTAAAATATGACCTGACATAAAGAGAGAAATGTCCACCCAAGCACAACCTGACATTCAATAGTGTATGGAAAGAGATGGAGATCCAGGTCCTATTGGTCTCATAGTTGCCCATAGAACTCTTGATGGACTTATGTCCTTACCTACCAGATTTGGCAGTCCAAGCAAAGTACAATGCAATTGCTGCTGCAAGGCAATATCATATTGAAGTATAAGCTTCTGTTTCAGAGCTGTATAAAAAAAATGATAAAACTACAGTGAAAATTTAGATTTAAATACAAACTCTCTCAACTCTTTTAGTCTTTCCTTAATGGTTTCCTACAACCCAGTTGCACGCTATATTTGAGAAGTATTTGTTCTGAAAGAATCCATTGTTTCTTGCTAACAGTTTGGTAGCTGTAAAAGGATGAGTCCAGGAATTTGAGTAACTTACTGCTTATTTCTGACCCAGCTTTATATATCAGTATGTCTTTTAAGAGTGCCAAAATCATAGTTTTGCCTTTTTAATTTATTTTTACAAAGTACTGCACAAGTGAAAGGGGAAAAATACTGGTAAATAATTACTGTATCTATACTTTCAGGAAATACTGAATTACATCTTAAAAAGCCAATGAAATTTTATTTAAGGGATGTTGCTCCTTACTGGGTACACATGGATGTCCCACCTGCTTTTAATATCTACTGTTCTGGATTCTCAGAAAATTTATAAAAGCATAGATTTTATTAATGTGGTTTGAATAAAATTCATCTCAAAACATTGCTCTATTCATAAGAGAGTCTAAGTACTAGACTATTTAGAATTATGCTTCCTATCATCCTTGTTAGGCCCCAGTGATGTCAATCTTGCACAAAGCCGGCAAGCTGTTCTTGTGGACAGAGGCTGGGTCCAGCTCCACTGTATCAAACCTCCATGGGAGCTGAAACTGTTTGTGAAGTCAGGATGTTTAATGTCATGAGATTTAGGAATATGTTGTGTCAGAAGGAAGCCCCTGGGCACAGGGGATGTGATGTCCCTGCAGAGCTGTGCCTTCAGGCTCCCCCAACTCTGGGAGCAGGCGGCACTGAAGGGAAGCCTAAGGACGCTGCAGAACTGGGGCTCCCTTCCAGCTCCTGTTACACTGACAAATATCTACTTTGACAATGTCAGGCCTGAGTTTGTTGTATCCAGGTTAATCCTGTTTAAGTGATCCTGCTCACTGTGCTAATTATTGGGGGGGGGGGGTTCTTTTTCATCTTGTAAAAAAAGGTTTAATACAAGGTTTTTAGAGTGAAATTAGATTCTGTTCACGTAGGGACCTAAAAACTGTACTTCTATTTATGCATTTTAGCATAATTACGCAATTTAAAATGTCAGCTACTGTAGATGTTAATTCCTGTATCATACATACAGACACACAGTATAGTTCTCCAAGTGCAGCTTAGGGCAAACGTCATCCACATTCACTAATTCTTTTCTCCCTTAAGCTAGAGTTTCACTGCAATTTCCATTGTTAAAATTCTGAACAAAYCAGACTAAGGAATATGGGAGTCTTTGTTGACAAGAACAGAGGAACAAACACTACAACTTTTAGAGCTGGAGTTCTGAATGTGCTTTTATAGTATTCATGCATAAACAGAAGAATCTTTTTATTGAACATTAATATTCATAAAAGTGGTGTTAAGCAACATCAGATTCCTCCTACTGACTACTGCCTTCATCTAGAAGATTAATTAAATTAGGTTCTATAGGGGCAGTGATTTCTTTTCAGAAGTAATTTGTAAAGGAATAGTCTCTTCATCTAAATATTATCTTTAAGCAATAGATTCAGTAGCATTACTGCAAGCGATACTATTCACATTAAACTAATGGATTTGAGAGTCTGACACATCTTAATGAACTTAATACACAGGAAAATTATTTAGCTCAGAATTTTTAATATTAAAATATGCCAATTTCTGTTGGAAAATGAAGATAGTACTGTTCTCCTGAACAAGAAAAAATATAGATTCATTACACTAGATTTCACAATGAGAAAAAGGCTGATGAGTAAAGTTTCACAGAGAAATGTTAATTTATCAAATGAAGTTCCTCCTCATGTTTACAGCAAGTTCCTGGACAGGAGTCAAATCACCTCATGCAGATGGGTGAACTGAACCCAAGTTTGATACTTCTTGGGCAAACAACTGGATCAGTGCTGGCCTAAAGAAGGACTGTGACACTACCACCTTATTTCAGTTTGATGAGCCAAAACCTTTAAGTGATTTCAAAGAATGAGTGCTTCAAACTAAATACTAAATACATTTTTTTAAACAAAAACCTTAATTTCTATTCTTTTTTGAAGCATATTCTAAAATTAACCTTCCCCATAAAGTTTTTTCTTTTAAATTAAGATTTAACTTTTCACATTTACGAGACAAATGCTGAACCAATTCTTCCTACCCTCCTCCTCTTCCTCTCCTCCAATTATTTATATGTACATTTTATTATGTTTTTGCATCATCTGGAACACATGTAGCTCAAGTAGTTATTCTTTCTCCTCTGAGAAATCGAATAGGTTGATCTACCTGCGAGTTAATGGAGACTCATGTGGTATTGCAGGTTGTGAAGCTTTAGCCTCTTTAATCCATATATTAGTAGACATGGAAAGACAACCTATAACATGTTTCATTCCAAGATTAAATACTTTCCAAAGTCTTTAAGTAACCCTCCAGAGCAATGGACAGATGTTTCTTTAAAAACAAAAACCGACTGATATGCTCTTCCAAATCTAAACAAACAAGGAAATAATAATTGTGTCTAGCTTGCAATTCTACTCCAAAACACACTCTTGCAGTATTTTCCTAACACCATAACTCTCCTACAGAGTCAATCTAGGGCAGCACATGCCCAAACACTAGACGGCTCTTCCACTCTGATTCTTCCCCCTTGGGTTATCCCTTCTGCTCAGGGCCTGCAGAACGAGGCCAGCTGCCCCCAGCTGCCTCTTGAGCTACTGAAGCGCCTTGTCCCGCGAGAGCGTGCTTGTTTTTCCTCTCCCTTTTCCTTGTCTTCTCAGCTAGCAAGCCTCTCGAGCAATGTACTTTCTCCTCCCTGATACGGTCAGAGAGTAAAACAAGGCCTCGATCTCAGGTTATGTATCTAGGCCTCGTTGGATTTAACCACTACGTACTACTGCCCGCAGGCAGGCAGCGGCTCTACCGATTCATAACGARGCAATTCAGGGAACATCTTCTGTATTCATTTGTATGGGAAGTAGATAGTCAAGGTTATCTGGGCTGAATTCATGTTCATTAAGAATAAAACTCTGAAACTATAAGCTTCATCTCACTAAGACAAACCTTAATTTATACTGACTCCTGAACACTTCATATTATCTCTCTTTTGCTTTAAAAAAAATGCAAAAATGATTTCTGAGTTAGGCCCAGTAACTGAAATTGTAATGAATATTTAAAATGGTTGGTTTTCTAGAACGTTCACAATGCTAATTTTATCCGGAATTTTTATGAAGAAGCCATGATCTGCAGGGAGACACAAATTAAATGAAATACAATGCCAGAAATATACAGCTATATCAGTAATTATTTGCTTTTGATATCACCTTCCAGTATTTATCATTCTCCCCAGCAGCTCCATTTTTTTCAGCACTGTGTACCAAGCAACCTTTCTTAATGCTTTTCGCAATCATAATGATATCAAAGATTACAATATTAAACTACTTTGTTGGAGGCATTACATTTTCATTTGCGTTAGTGAGGAAAGAGGTGAAGAGCTAAAGTTAAAATGTTACTTAATTCTTGAAAATGTTAGCTCCAGCATTTTATTCATTTCTGTGATGTTATAACGTGCCATTGGCCATTAAAACACATTTCATAATTCTTTTGTTCAAATTGGTATCGCTATGTTTGCAAGACACCGTACTGGCAACACACATTTTTTGGTTTTTCTAATGTATTGTAACGTGTGCTTACTTAATTCAAAATAACACTTTAAGTATCTAACCATAAAGATGTTGGACATATTTATAAACCTTCAAAATCTGACTGTATAAAGATAAGACATTCTACCTTGGCTTAGTGCTCTACAATTCCCCTGACATGAATTTAATGCCCCAAATTTTTGTGAACTGATTTCCAGGCTTAAGTATTCCCTTCAAGGCAAATTGACACAGCTAAGTTTATTGGTATAAATATATTATGTTTTTCCAGTGAGAATTTATCTCAGACTAATTTTGTGTTCTATTACGGATAAYTAAAGTGGCTCTAAAATATCATTTATATTAAGGGAAAAGTTAATTTACTGTGAATTTTAAACTAAGGGTTGCATTCAATATTACTTATGTAAATATGCTAATGGCCTGAAAACTAATTTCTGATTAAAAAAACATATCTTCATCTTATTAAGATTCATCATCTAATTAAAAAATTACAAACCAAAGACAATAAGCCCAAATACAAGATTCAGTGTGTAACTATGTAATTTGACAGCTAGAATGTTTTGATGTGCTAGCTTTTGGTCATTCTTTTATTTTTTTATATACAAGATACATCCCCATTTCATGGTTTCTGTTATTTCTTTGTATTAACAAAAGCCTAAAAGCACCTTAGAACAATCTGCTAGTTAAAGATACTGAGTTTCCCAAGAAAATATTTCTGAAGTTTGTCTTACTTTTGGCAGGGACTCCACCATAACATCATAAATTATAAATTTCTGGAAAAGTTGTTTACTTRAGAATTATCCACTTATCACAGTCTGTAGGAGTAATGCCATTCATTACTGATACCTGTTGCAGGGAAAAACTACTCAGTTCAGGTAGTTTAAGGCAAATCAGGAGTGAAGTGGTTTACTGAATTACTAACAACTTGTAATTAACTAATACTCAGGATCAGTATTAGAAGCACAGCAGATAAACCTCAATACTAGACAGTTATGAAACATTAATAATCACCCACAGGTTTCTAAATACCCTTTTCTCAGCTAATGCCAAGAAGCTCCAGCCCCAACACGTGTGCTCCCATGCACCCGGGGGCCCCGGCTCGTGGCACCCCGTGCTGCCAGCCGCCCGCCTCAGCTACTCACCATGTCCCGCAGCGACGATGCTCTGCCTGACCCTGGCACAGGTCCTGGCACCAGTCGGGCGACCTCCTGCATCCCTGCAACACCTTCCCTGAGGGATGTGACAGACACAAAACATGATGCAAAGCAGAGGATGGCAAATATTTCAGTATCAGGATAGCCAGGATCAGGATGGATGGATGTATTTGCGAAAGAGTGAAATGAAAGTCTTGTTGATCATAGATATCCTAGATTTCATTTTAACACCTCAACAGAAAGACAGACTCTTCTGAAGTCCTGTGCCAGCAAAGCTGCTGAATTATAGATTTTTCCCTAGTRATGGAATATCTCAAGCTCAGACTCTTGTTGTTTTACGTTTCCTGCGTAGGCTTATCACATACAAGATTTTTACAGTTTTCCGTACACAAATAAATTCCACTACTTTGGCTACGGTATCACAATAATTACCAATGCAAAAGAAACCCATACTTTTATGGATAAAAATAAAGTATAGTATTAATCAAAAATCTGTCAAGGATGACAGAGGAAAAAAATAAATTTAATAGAGCTACTTTAACCTCTAGAAATGTTTTTCACTCCTTCTTTCTAAGGAGTTCATTAGATGTAAGGATCTGTCTTCTTTGAACTAGACAGATCTGCATTTACACTGTTCACAACATAAATGTGGTACATGATACATACCATAATTTTGGCATTTGGTTTTATTTGCTCCTTTAACCCTCCCAGAAACACRCATATATAGATTGTATCTTTATTTGGACTTCTCCATAACTCAGTCAAAAAAACAACCCAGAAAATATTCAGAAGTAGACACGTCAAACCATGAAGTGGCTTTTCTCAATAATCTGAACAAATTTAGGCTTCAGAAAGTTTAGAAAATAAGCTGCAATATTACACATATGTATTCTTCTCATTTCTCACTATGGTGAAGGGAAAGATTTAATCCAGTACAGACTATGTGGAAAGCTTGAGCTTTCTGGATTCTGTGCAGACCACATCTGTCAAAATTGTTTTGTAAGCACAGCAGATTTTCAGCACATTCATGATGACCTAAAAGTTGTCAGTTATTGAGTGATAACACAGGTAAGTGGAAAAACAGTCTGATTAGCACTTGATACAAAATCATTCCCAGCATCCTATCAATTAGCATTTTTGCTGCTGTCACTGACTCCTACATATATTTTGTTTGACACTCTGAATACTGAACACAAGGAATATCATTTTTTTTTTAAACCCATCTTAAGACTTAGTAAGGAGACTTAGGTTATCTGTACAGCCCTAACCATTTCTTGACTACGTTCTCATGATGCTTGAGACAAATTCTTCAAAAATATTTTACATTAAAGAACAAATCATGTTCTACTATCACTTGGCAATATTCTCATCAACATCACATTTATTTTTATTTTGGAGGCAATATTATTAAGGGAAGTCAGTCAAACAAAACGGAACATGAGCTAAAAAAGACTGAATGCCGCATTTTCCTCTCTCATTTCTTAGGAAAGCAATTACATCAGTCTATGCAGACTTACGGTGCATTCCTGTGTTTCTTTGGAGATTGAAAGATTCCAGTCTTCCTTTTTCAGAAGAAAACTAGAATTAAACTGTTTGAAACTGATCAAAGTTCTAGAACAGATTTTGGTTATGATTTAAAATATAATCTCTAACATGTGAGCCAGTATATTGATCACACTACAACAGTAACTTTGATTCTGAATGATGCTGATGAAATAATCATTATTTTAATTTAATTAAGAATATTACTAATGCAAGACATAAAAAAATGCCCTGAAAGAACAGTGAGGCCTAGGTGTCACGATTCCCTACCCTTACATTGCTCTACCCTGTGAAATTCAAAGCCTAGAGTTCAGCATCCAAGTTCACTCTAGTGACAAGAGGAGCAGCTATCTAAGAAAACATACACAAAATCAGATCTCTGTCTGGGAAGCTCCATAGTGTTAGAAAATAAAAAATACTAATTCCAGGGAAAAGGAGCAGCTGGAATCCTTCCCGTCTCCAAATGATGGCACGTGATTTGGAGTTTGGGTGCTTCCACAAGACATAGAACCACAGAGACACTCAGGTAGGAACATGCAAGCCTATGATATGGTAGCTCATTTTTATGAAACCCGCCACTGAAAAGAAAGAAATCTAGATTTATTGCCCTCCCTGAAGATGTTTGAACACACAGTTCCTGCTCTCATCATCAGTCCTCAGGGGCCAGTTTGCAGCCCGCTAAACAGCAAGAAGGCAAGATATGGACACCAGAGAAAAAATGACTGTKACTCTATATGGTAATGATAGAAGTACTTACCTCAGATTCGAGTCCTATTTTAATCCTCTAAGTGCTTGTTCTTCTCTTTTTAAAGACTTCTGAAATAAAATACTAGGGATACTTTTTCCCTTATCCATCCTTCTGCCCTTCCTTCAACGTGTTTTCATCCCAGACAGACACCCAGCCCACTACATCTCCAAATTACAGCTCGTAATAAACACTTGATGCAGCAGCCCAGGGCACGTAACAGAAGAGCTGCATATCACTACACACTGTCCTAAAACCTGACAACAACCAGGCACACCACTGGAAATACAAGTGCCTACAAGGAAACGTTTTCCTCACTTGTAAATGCTCCAACGTCTAAGCCCTCTCAGTTTCTAAATGCACAGGCTCCAACTGTGCTTATCCTCATCCTTTCTTTGTAACTAGATTTAGTTAAATTGGTCTTGCCACTGCCTGTGCTTTTGTTAGCTCTATTATTTTAGCTCAAATTTACCAATTTGGCCACCCCCACCTGAAGAAGCGTAAACCCTCCCTTCTAATTAAACAGTTTCAATTGCTGGATTCTATTTTTTTTTTTCAGGAGGCTCTAGACACACTTTATCAGTCCTCTAGTAGGTATAAAAAGACCTTGCACCAGTACACGCTAGCTGTAGCAAGGCCCTAGAATCCGCATGACCTAAGCGTGCATCACTGAGCTGATCTAATCAACCAGAACATGTCTAAAATGTGCCAAGGGCCAATGCAATCATTTGATAGGTCAAACAAATTTAAAATAAGTACAACTGTGCTGATTTTAAAATTTCATTTATACTTCTTTGGCTTGGGCAGTCAGTACAAAGTTGCGTTACAGCATTTTTCAGCCCCMTCAGTTAAAGAGCAGGTTCCAATGTATCAATAAACATTAATTTAGGATTACAATTAGTAACAATGAACTTTGCCTATATTAAAAGGCTGACTAATCGGCATTGCAAAACACAATTGCATTGACGTTTTAATCATTGCATCAATACATGTCAACATCAAATTTGCTCAAGTTAAAAAAAAAACAGAATTCTTCATTATTTTAAGTGTCTACAAGCTGCTTTAGTATCTCATGAAATTAAATGAAAGCTATAATTCTCAATATATTTCTGAAAGTCCTAGAAATACTCATAATAACCTGAATGATATAGCCTACATAAGCATCTGTAGTATGTGATCTAGAGAACCAGCATATGGATGAATATGGGTAATATTAAACTTTAAATAAAAGCTGGGAATTTCTACTTTAAAACTATTGCTTCATGATGTTATAAATCATACCATTTCAACAACCATTGCACTAGATCCTAGAATCTAACAGGATTAAGGCATGTCATATTGAAAATATTAAACAGGAACAAAAGAYGCAATGGTCGCTTACAGGATGTAATATCATGACCTAACAACAATAGGTAAAGGAAGAGGTTTTTCTGAAGAGTGGGGAAGGAGTATTTCAGGAAAATTACTTGACCTTCCTGTAGAAGCTACAATTATCTAGAGATTTTCCATATACRTACTAGCACACTATGCCATCTAATAATACAGAAGAATTTTTGCACTRTAACAAGTTTGTACTTTACATGTCTTGTTCAAAGCTGTAGTGTATTTTGGGGAGAAGTGTCATTGTTTGCAGCCTTGACACATCAGGTGTCGGCATTCTTAGATTTGGTTCAGCAGTAACTGAGGACTTGGCTGCCTATCAGCTGTATTTGGAGGACTCTTGCTTCCGTTTGGATCAACAACCTCAACTATGCTTTTTTCTGTACATTGTAATTTGTGGATTTGTATCATGTTTCTCATAGCATTTGATTGGTGAGCAAGGCATCCAAGTATTCTAGATGAATTAATCAGGGCATAACAGCTACTAAATCTGTAGTAAAAGTCACTGCAGTAGGCTTTCAGTTCATCTTCTAAGGCTGCCACCTATGTACCTCATCGTATGTTTTGTAATGCAGTTATCTAGAAACTGTTTCACTCTCTTGCTTGYGGAACAGAAGCCGACATACCATGGTACAATGCAAGATTGCCGGCAATCTTGGTATTAGTGGCTCCAAGCTGAAGGTGGAATTAACATGGCTGAAGCTGAAAAGGATATTTTTGGTCACATCTTTGGGTTGGAAGTCTTGAGCATTCTTATAGCTCTTAAGGCAACAATCACAATAGGGGATGTTATGGAGAAATGATTTATGCTATGTAGTTTCTAGAGAAAGTCTGCTGCATTTTGGAGGGTTGAACACTCAGAGTGTTTGAGTGTTCAAACACTCTGAGTGTTCAGTGCTTTTTGAGAGTAATGGGAGACCTGAGGATGATTTCTTGAATCCCAATAGCTTTTCAGTGGAAGTAGCATGGATATGACAGGTCTGCTGTGGTTTCTCTGCTCACCAATCTTAATGAAAAGGTAAAAGTTCCTAAGTGATGGATGGTAAATTAGGTTGTTCTGAATTTTTCTGAGCCTTTTAACAAGGGATTTGATGCTGTGGTAGAGTCATTTTTAAGACCACATATACTCATTTAATTTACACCATGCCACACACGTCGACACCTAAACTGTTTTCCCTAAAAAAACAAATATTTGTGCACCACTGAAATTCCATCTTTCTTTTGAAGACAATAGAATGGCAGAAGAAATACTTAAAATGCTATTCTCAATTGTTTACTACTGGCTTGTGAAAGTGTAAAATAAAATTATCAAATATTTACCTACAAGTTTAGTACAAAAAATAAATAAACTCCATTCCTGTCTTGCTGCTGCTCCGAGCCTGTTTAACGTAAGCACAGACTATAATCACATATTCATTTAAAATAAAGGCTTAGAGCACTTCACAATGACTTCTTCACATAGGTATATTGGAAAAGCTTGTTCTGGAAGATAAAACTGCAATACAAAATAGAATGTGTGTCCTGAAACTCAATTTGATTTTTTAAAAAATCCTGAATTTTAAAAAGTAGATTCTATCTTTCTTATCTCCTAAAAATTTCAGTGAAACTTCAGAACAAGAGTAAATAATTTTCTGGATGAGGACCTAGTTTGCTAGTATAGTACCTGCATGGATATTGTTAATAGTCATCTAATTATTGCCCTAATTGCACAAGTGCAAAGGATCCCTATGGATCTCACAGGGTGCTCTGACTTTCATGGGTTTTCAGGCATCCCAAGGTGCAATTAAAACATCTTTAAACTGATAGCCTTGCCCGTGACTACATGGGTGAGGATAAAAGGGATCATAGTCTTTCATACCTAAAACAACAGAGATTAAGAGAAAAAACTAACACAAAGACTACAGTACTAGAAATGCTCCTCCACTGTCCTGACATTTCTGTGATGGTTGTTTTAATGTTAGGACCCCTTTGTATTGAAACAGCAATGAAAACGTAAAGAGAAGCCACAGTGCAAAGGATTTTTTAATGTGTAACTTGCAACTTCAGACAAGACACCAAACAAGACTTTATGCGACTTTCTAAACTGACAATCACTTGCATTCTACTGGTGAAGTTCTTGGTCATTTTTCACACTTAAGATTTCATATCCAAATAAAGACTGTGGGAATTTTATTGAAAACTGACAGTGATATTGGAGAACTACCTTGCTGTAACAATGATTCATTGGTAACATGGAAATTGTTAAGAGTCATAACATAAATATTAAGACTAACATTAATCTTTTACTGACAAAATAAACTAAAGACTATTAAGAAGAATTTGCTTTAAGTCTTCTTTGCTTTTTCTTTATTACAGTTGCATATTCATTGTGTTAATGTATCCTTACCAAAGCATCAGTGGAGTATTGTATAACAAGGGAAGTTTGTTCTAGGATTATATACTGATTTAGATCTCTTAAAAATAAAAACGAAAATGAAGTAAAAAGTATTACACTGAAATTTAAGATTTCCAGATTAGGAATAAAATAAAAACAAGAATATTTAGTATAATGATAAAGTATTTATGAGTACAAGATGAGATTACAGTGAGACTGGGGAAAATGACAATTTTCTTTATTTAAAATATAGTGGTATATTCTATGGCTGCTGCCCAAGATTCCAATGGCAGATGGAAGCAGTATTATCATATATATATATATWTTTATATATGAAAATTAGGTTAAGTTTATAATTTATATCTATATAATATTATATATTTCTCCAACCTTTAATAAAATCATATGCTTTATTTTTCAGAATTTGTATGGTAATACATATCCTATTGTGAAGAGGATAATTAAATTGCTCACCTTCCAAAAGTATTTATTGCAACAGTACTAAAACAAAAGACCTTTACTATCTTTTAACAAATATATTGACATGATTGGTCATATGGTTTTCTTCAACAAGAAAAAGAAAGTACAGTAGAGGCATCCAGCGTTCTGACACTCCACGGGAAAAAGCAGGGAAGGTTATTCACTCATACACTTAAAAGTGTAAGATCCCATGCTCATTTTCTACTGGACTTAAATCGTTAAAAAGCCAGTGACCTCAGAGGATTCATTTTCTAGTTATAAGAAGGTGAACAACACTGGAATTCTATTATGAAACTAGCATCACATGGATAATTATAGAAATGGACGGGATGTCTTTCAGAAACACAGTCCAAGAGTTTTATGCTTATACAGAAGACCAAAATTTCACCTTCCACTACAAAACCGTGGCCATCAGTTTTGGAAAATAGAATAATCATCTTTGGTTCATACAGCATCTGCAGTTTTGAATTAAAATACTGCATAACTTAACAAATCAATCAGATTCAGTTTAAGTCAGGTTTAAACAGGATTGATATATATATCAATTACTGGAAATTAAAGGAATTGCATATTTGATAACTTAGTGTTTCTTGCAAGTAAAGCTAAAATAATGTATTTAAATAGTAAATCAACTTTAACACAAAGTAGTATTTTATACATTTATTTATTCTCCTTGTGCAAACTCACTTTTTATTATGGGCACGTTTGCAATCTTTATGTCCATACTTGTAAGTCAAACATCTGCAATTTGCAAAGGATCAAGTCTTCATATTGCCAGCTGTCAACAAGAAGGATGCTTGCACATTGCAAAGAAACCTTCATGTGATAGCTGGTGAAGCAAGATATCAAGTAGTGGCCTAGGATGAATGGAAAAAACACCAGTTTATGTATGGTTTGTATATTATGGTTCACAGATGCTTTTTGCCTTAATTTAAAAATAAGAATGTGGCTTTAAAATATATAAATGTTGTCGTATCTTCTTCCAAAACAGATATCTGTGTTTCTTAATAATATATGTATATGTTTCTCCAACCTTCAATAAAATCATATGCTGTATTTTTCAGAATTCATATGGTAATATATTTTTGAGAAATTCTGCATACTTACCATGAATAAAAGATGTGAAGGCAAATTAATGTCATTGCACCAAAACAACAAAAAACAAAACCATAAAGTGAACAGCAGGAACTCTGCTTTAAATGGATAAAGATAAATCACATTAAAAAAGTGCAAATTGCTAAGATAACATGTTGAACATTTCCTGGAGATCTTAGCAGACAAACACAGAACTCTTAAATACCAAATTAATTTTCCTGACACCTTCACTGATATCTTTAAGTTTCTTTAACCCTTTCATTTCCCTAATTGCTGGCTCCTCATGCATATCCCATTCAGTAGCAGTATAAGGAAAAGAAACTGATGCCTGTGGTGACCAGCGATGAATGTGATATACTTTAATGAATCTCACAGGGTGACAGATAAGACAAAGGACAGAATGATATATTCACAGATTCCTCTTTCCAGATCAGAAGAGATGAGCCTGTAGCCGTGGCCGTAGCAGTAACACTAGCTTTTCACGCCTCTCTGTTCCTCGTGCCACAAGCACTCAAAGAATGAATCAGAATGAACCAAGATGACAAAAACTGAAAAGGTTTCTGTACATGGGTGCAGACTAGGGAGTAAAGAGGCTGAAAAACAACAAACATTTGAAAACAAAAGGCATGATGGAAAATTTGGTACAGTTCTACTTACAGAGACCCTAATCCTGTAAAGATTTCACCAGATGTTAGTATATCCATACTCATAGGTAATGCCTGCTCCATTCAGTACCTGTCAAGCCCTCCCAAATCCTTAAGTTCATCCCAATTATGGTAAAAGATGGGCTGGTACAGTGCATTAAAACAAAAACTATAGTCTAGTTTCCTGAAAGCAGTATAGGTGTGCGAGTGAGGAATGGTGCTTCAGCAAACAAGCCTTGCTGCTCACCATGGTTAGCCACTTTCCACCACAGTGCTGCACTACTGCCAGGTCTGGACTTGTAAAGCTACAGCTAGCTCAGCAAATCTGCAGCTCTGTAAAATGCAGGCATACTCTACGATGTCCACGTTAGAGGGGTTATTCACAATATTTAAAGTTAGGAATTAATAATTTCCTGTGCCAAGGAAATTATCTGTTCATGTAATGCAGCATTTTTTGTTAATTGAGGAATATGCTCCGAGACAATGAATTCTTTGGTTGGTTTTAACCGTAAAGTTACAATTTTCACATAACTCATTTTACTTTTTAATCTTTTTCCATTTTTCTCACATGTGTTTCTTTAGTGTCATGTGGCTGTTATTCTTACACTCTCTGGCTGGCAGGAACGCCTTGGTTTGGTACAACTACTACGGGCTTGGGTGGGAGTTCTGCAGGTGTCACAGCTACACAGTCAGGCATTGACCCTTAATCAAATGCTAAATCAGCTGATTATTTGTTGTTGGAAACATCAGTCCACTGAATAGTATCTGATACTATTTTCCTTCACTTCATACCAAATCTGAGCCTATGTCCGCATTCCTAATTCAGTCTAACTCCTATGGTTAAAAAGTAACAGGAAAATGCTATAGCCTAAGATCAGGCTCCAAAAACACTGCTTCTCTTAATGGTAGCTATTACTATAGTATAGGCAATAAAAATATTAACTATATTAAATTTTTACTGAATGGTCTGATTTTTCCTTTGCTGGCTTAGATCATATTCACTTCTGTCTCACAACAAAGGTGACTSCCATTATACGGGACTTGGTTCCAGTATAAGAATGACAATCCAGTCACTCTTATGTTATTCCAGTTTCTTTAGTGTCATCACATTATTGGTATTATGACCTCCTCTCCATTACAGACATAAGAGTGCCTGGATTGTTTACGAACGTGCTACAGTACAGAGCCCTTTCATCTGAATTTAAATGTAGCCTGAGTTGGGAAGGGCTTAAGCGCCACTCTGACAGATAGCAGCACTTCTAAAAAAGGCTGTGCAAATGAATTGGAGCCTAACAATGCACATAAAATAATTCACCTACAAATCTGCCACTAATCAGCAGCAATTTTGTCCATCTTGTAAGAAAAAAAAGTAAGAGTCAGCCTGGATATAAACTGAAAGTAGTTAATTTTTCCAATAAAACAAATAGAAAAAATACACTGGAAACAATTACACTGTTGCTGACCAGATGAACTCATTCTGTTATCAACTGAAGATTTTAACGTATGAAAATCTGAAAATCATGGGAAATTTGCTAAGAAAGGCARTGAAGAAAAGAAAGAAAGAAAAAAAAATAAAAGAAGAAATTATTAGTTCTTCATGAACATTTGAAGATATGTCCTGCCTGGGTCATCAATCATTTGAGTAATAGTCTTGAGATGTGGGAAACTGTTAATGAAATGCTAATAGTTTGCTACTTTGCCCTGTGGGTATCCGTGTACTGGGACTAATACAATATTGATCTGAGGAGGTAGTAATGCAATCGGCTACACAGATTTCCTCTGAAAATCGTTTCTGGGAAGTCCAGCAATTATGAGCAATTCCTGTGCAATTATAATAATTACTTAAAGGTCCTTTTACCCCAAGGACATTTGCAAACATTTCTCACTCCTAATTGTAACAGGAACAGTCCTAATCACTATAGCAAAAAAGTCTTCAGCACATCTACATTACCCTAACAGAATTACTAGTATTGTAGATATGCAAAAGGATGGGGGGGGAGGGGAGGAAGCTCCTAAATTCAGTCATTTTTATCTTCAGACTTCACAAGACTAGAGCCATGAGGGTTCTTCATATTTTTTAAGCACCAGTCCCTCAGATCTCTGCATGATTTGAGATATGATTAAATTCTCTAGGTATCTGAATTTATTTCTCTACATATACCATGTCAAACTTGGCAATATCATGATCTATGTTACCTGTTGCATACTTTTTTCCCCAATGTGAATCACAGATTTGGCATACTYGAGCCTATACTGCTTCTAGGACTGATTCGAATGTATTTATTCAGATTACATGTATTGTCTCAAAAAACAGCACCATCTAGACAAAGATCTAGTGTTTGGATTACCTGAAATGCAGAAGACCCAAGCCATGTCTCATGGCTTAAGTGGGACTTTATGCATTTGTCTCTTGTTAAGGAAGAACGCTGATCACCGGTCTAAAGATCATTAAATGGATAGGGAAAGAAGGTCTTGATGTCCTCTGTTAACAATAGAAAATGTGAATTTAAATCCCCTGAACACAAACCCTGGCATGGAGAGAAATGAAACCCTTTTCAATTTCCAGATTAGAATAGAAAATGCAGAATCATCTTTCCTGTAACTGTTTTAGTTCTCCTGTTTGCTACTCAGCCTTCCTGCAGATAGCATTAACATCAYTGGTTACAATTAAATGCAAGAAATGCAGAGAAAAAGAAATCTCCAAGTGTGAGAATGCCAGGGTCACCAAAACAGGCAATGGAGAGCTTTGAAAATGGGTTGTTTTACAAACACTATCTGAAACAATTCAAATCTATGTGTCACAAATCTGGGTGGGTGGGGAGGCAGGAGGAACTTCCATAAGACCAGTAGTATAAGAGTGAGAATGCTCAGTAGTGGCATTTCTGATCCAAGACTGTACAAGTGCAATCAATCTCTTTCCAGGCAGTGAGAGTGGATCCTTACATCTATCTTAATGCAGTATATTTTTAAGAATTGTATCTTTCTGCATCCTGTCTCACAGACATCCAATATTACTTTGCTATAATAAGGCTGGCTCACTTAATACAATCTTATTGCTATTCAAATGCCCCCCTCTTCTGTTCCACATATGTACACACTAACAAGTTCTCCTAAAGCTATGTGTGAACAAATCGGATGTTTACATGGGTCATAAGATTTGTTTTGCATCTGTGTCAATTGGTATATAGGTGTGGGTCACCTATTTCCACTCTGCATGTTGCTTATTCTGTTTTAGCCACCAACCTAAGGAAATAGGAAACCAGGGGGTTCCAAGAATAAATTGCAATGCAGTGATTTTTTTTTCTTCTTTCAGCCTCAGCAGCATCTGAGCAGTTGAAAAGCTTTTGACTCAAAAGATCAGTTTCAGAAGCAATATAAAAATGTAACTTACGTTCTCCGAAGCCAGAGAAACATGGAAGATGCCACTGCTAAAGCAGGATGATGGCTGATGGTTGGCTAAACTAATCCAAAGCATTCAGCACCAGCTGCTCTTACTGATTACATCTGACCTGATGGTTCGGCTTTGCAGTATGCCATGCTTCCTGTGTGTTAGGTGGGAATGCAACTTAGTAAGGAAATGGGTTTTCTAAATATAATCATAATTAAGCATCAAGCTCACTCTTTAAAATACATTAACATAAACTATTAATGASCTTAAAGGAGGAGAGCTCACAAAGATCAAGGAGGAGCTCTTTTGACTCTTCAGATCCATGAATAGGTGACCAAAATATAAGATTACACTTTTGCTGAAGTGCCTCCATAAGCCAGAAAAGTGAAAACTCAGCCACTATCATTGTCATAATGAAAGATAAACAACATTCAGTTTGGAAAAGGTTTACCTAACCTTTTTGTAAAGATATATTCAGGATTTTTTTGTCCTGAGGACTTCAGCTTTACATATTCTCCTRAAATACTATACCAATGTCATACAAAATGTGTATTTTTTTTAAATAGAGAGAGTTCAGACCACAATCTTCTAATTTCAACATGTACGATAATTTTTGCTGTTTAGGCTTTACTAATGTCAATGGATAAGTATCAGGCTCAAACTCCTTAGCAGAATATGTCTGACTTGTAAAATGACTTTGATACAGAAATATGCTAGGGAAAATAGGGATAATTAAAACATGGTTGCTCTCAGTCTTAAGATACATCTCCTCGAACCACATCACACCTATCTTATCACTATTTTTGGCTGCAGTTTAGCTGGGTGCTTCAACATGTACATAACTTGAAGCACTTCAGTAGTGTTATTGAAGTCAATGGAACAACTCCTGCATTTAAAGTTAAGCACATGCTGAAGTGGCTTGCTGAATTGAGGCCAGAAGCGCTAATCCATGGATGTGATTTACTTTATGAAAATGGATTACCTATTAAAAAAATAGGGAGAATTATAACACAATTACTGTCTTAATGAAAAGGAAAGAACTCATTTTTCCCTATCATTCCTCTATAAAAACCCAAGTTGCTAGTCATCTTCCATTCTGTGCATAATCAAGAGGCTGTGTGCATGCATTAGCTGGACAGCTGGTTACTTTTCACCCATTTTACGTGTAGAAATATCTGTTCATGTTGCACATACACAAACACACTGAAGTCTTGTGCACAACAAAATAGAAGACATTGATATTGATAYGCTAAAACACATAAAAGCTTCTGAAAAATAACTATTAAAATGTGTCTCCCTTAATAACATCACCTTGAGTGAGATTTTTGAAATCAGATTTCTCCATTCTTGAATGTCTTAGTTTTAAACGTTGATTTCAGTATGTGGACAGAATTTGGTTTATACAAGAAACAACTTTAAATTTGAAAACTATATGTTGAAAAGTTTCCGCATAAATGGAAATTTCTGCTTAGACCAAGTTTGTGTATATTCTGACTCTTCCATTTACCCAGTAAGAGCTAGGTTTTCAGCTATCATTGCTTATGTGAGTGTATGTTTGTCTGGCATTTATATAAGAAATAGAAGAAAGAGGCATAAGGTAAAGAAACAATACAGAGCAAAATTCTGCTATCAGGTACCAGACAAAGGGTCTAAAAAACACTACAGAACATGAGAAGTATGATCCTGAGACAAAGAATTTGACACATTTAACTTTTCCTAGCAGGCCATGCTCTTTCCATCCTCCAAAAGGTTGAATATGCCTGGAACTGAGGATAGGCTAGAATTTTTGCAATGATATAAAACTGTATGTGTCCTTACTTCTCTTTATACTTCACTTTCTTACAGCTAGAGTATTTATTTGCATGGAAAGGTGACTCTTGTGTGTTTCTAATTTTGAAGGATACTAAAACTACTACAGCATGATACTTTGTGGCAAGTAGTAGGATTGTACATAGGAAAAAAGARTATCACCTGCATACACACTGCACTAGTTAAGATTAAATTACAAGGTCTATCAAATCTCATGGCTAAGGGCACTATTATTATTATGCATTTATGTAGATCCATAAATGTTCCCTATGCTTCAAGACTCTTACAAATATTCTTGCCTGAAAAAGGTTACCATGCTAACAAAATGATCACCATCTGAGATAAGACACGTTTTCCCATATGCTGCAAATGTTTCTTTGCATACCTTATGAACCTCCTTCACCTTCTTAAGAAGCATCGGGCTTTAATTCCTACTGGAGCAAGGACACCAGATTAGATGGGCCATTGGTCTTTACTGGCATTTTAATCGCTTCATTTATGAAACGGGAAAAACTAGTAGGGAGGACGGAAAGCAYTGCATGACTTTTTTTGTTTCTACATTCAAGGGAAGAGCATCAATCCCTGCCTTACCAAATAGCAGCTGAGTTCTCAAACACACTCTGTCACAGGAAGTCTCTTCTCCACACTGCTTCACTTATGTTGGGGGAGGGGTGGTGGTGGGTTTTTCTGGGTTTTTTTATTTGTTTGTTTTTAAAGTCTGCACATGTTGCTGTTTCCGGTCACCTGAAATACAAATAGTTCTACAGTAATGCAAGTTATTTCCTTATTGTTTTCAGAAACACATTTTCTGAATAGTAATTCTGTGCCTGGAAGCACAAGGGTAGTAGGCTACAAAATGGCCAAGGATTCAAGGACAGCTATATCACGCAGAACGCATGATTCATTACTATTATTTTTTCTTGAGCATCATATGAAGAGGAAACATAGTCCACAAGATGGTAAATTTAGAATGGAGTTTTTAGACTCGGGAATACTCCTGATGTGAACTGCTAACTGCAGGGAAACCCATTTTGGGAAACCTCTTCCACTCCCTTCCCTCAACCCTTGAATTCTCTATTCAACCACATCAGTGGATCAAAAGGGAAGTGGTGGCATTACAACAGTGTGGAACTGGCATGGCATAATGGAAATTCAGATCCTCACTCTTTTCTAGTAAGGTGGAAAGGTTAAATGCACCTTTGAAGATCTAATTAGTATAGTCAATTAGTGCCAGGTAAATTTTAGCTTGCATAAGTGAGTGTTTTACAGGGTTCTGGCTGCAAGCCACTCAGAAGTTTTAGATCAGTGCAGGTTTTCACATAAATTATTCTTTAACATACTTGTATTATCCTTCAGAATGACTACTTATAGAATGCTCTGGTTTTCTGAGATTTATTCTAGAGCTGCCTCTAGTGGAAAATCTCAGTTGTTCCTCTTCCTCTTTCATTTCTAGTCCAAAAATCTTATGAGACATAGCTGCCTCATCTGGGAACACCGGAACTGCCCAAACCAGTTTTGTCACTTGCAAGTGTCCTAAAACAAGCTGTTACTGAGCAAAGTGTAACTTTCCTGAGAGCTCTACACAGGTTGCCAACTTTCAGTAACCAAAGGAACTTCCAACTTACATTTTCTCTTGCAGGCTTCAGTCCCAGAGTGCAGAAGTTTGAAGAAATGTACCAGTCCTTGGTCAGAGGCCAAACTTCTCTTGAAAATATTCCTGATGGCCCCAATAACAAGTGATGGGAGCTGTCTCTGGAAGTTCAAGAAAAACAAAACACAGCCCCCAAACAAAAATAATTAAACTGTTAAGCTTCTATTCACATGACTGGCTGCAACTGCAGGATAATGCTCTTGGCTTTCCTTTCTATTCTCCCCCCCCATATTTTTCTTTTTATAAACACACTGCCATGGGGTTATTTCTTACCCTATTTAGAGATGCACTGATGTGAAGCAAGTGCTCAGTCTGATTAAAAATTGCTTCTAGTTACCCAGAGCTTAGTGGTATACATTTTATTGCTTAGGTTCTTCCCCTGGTTGATGACTCCTTTATGATAAGCCAAGGTATATCTGTGGTTATGTCACTGCTTTTTCCTCATTTGCTTTTGTTTGTTTTTGTTGTTGTTCTACAGGAAAAAAAAACACTACTCAGGCACAAACAAATGCTATAGGAATCTGGTATCTGATAAGTAAGAAAAACTTGTTTTGTGGTTTTAAATACTATTTGAAGGTATGAATTCCTCAAACGATTTCCTGGTGATTCCTCAGAAGTTCTGGAAACCCTATTATTACTGGGAGCTACAGCATCTTCCAGTATGAATGCTTCAGTCAGACATTTCCCTCACAAAGACCCTTTGGCTGCAGATTTTCAGAGCATGAGTTATAAATGCAGCTTATCAGCATCTTGAAGACACAGCAGGAAACTCGCACTGTAAAGTTACTTGCCCCTCAGGGCATCCATCATTGAAGTCAGTGATATAGGCTATTTATAAAATCACACTTGTAACACCAAGACACTGAAAAAAAGAGTCAAAATCATCCATATCATAAAGTCTTTTGTTATCTTTTTTTATAAAAAAATCTCCATCCAGACTTCACAGCTGTTTTAAACCCTGAAGTTGATATTTATTCTTTTAAGACATTTTAGATTACTTCTACTTCCTTCTTGATTTGCCATACTGCTATAGTAGCAGACAGCTACTGTAGCATTTTAACTTAATGCAAGGCAACCACCACTTTCAACATATTATTAAAAGGCCAATAAACAAGGAAGTAATTATAGCAAAGATCCTCTGCCTCCAGGAATTCATTATTTCTCGCTTTCAGTCTCTGCTGATGGTAGAGGTCAATGTCAAAGAAAGTGCACCTTAGTAAACCTGGCAAAAGTCTAGACCTGTACATTTTTTTACATTTAGTAATTCCTTTAAGAAATGCTGTGAATTCCAGCAGGGAGGCTGAGCTGCTAAGGCCAATTTTAAAATGCATCTTTATTTCTCATACTCCATGGTTGTCCTAAATTACCAACTTKTTACCACTAAGCTTAGAGCTGGATGTTTTCAGAATGCATAATGAAATAATATAAAAAATAAGACCAAGAGAGGAAGTTACAAAGAGAGTCAAGTATGTTCTGATTTCAGAGTTTCATAGACCTCAGAGAAGCTTATTTAAGTCATAGCAATAACTGATCATGTGCATGTGTGGCAGCGCACATACGAAGAGACGGTGTGTGTGTGTCTGGTGAAGGGGGGCTAGGGACACAGGGTCTTATTACGTACCTTCCCCATCTCATTCCTTTAGGGAACGCATTCAAAGAGCCATTCTGATTCATCTCAGAGAGACCATTCAACAATAAAAGTAGCATCTATGCATGAAAAAGCCTAAATTTCCTGACAGTTTAATGCACTATTTCCCTCTGAAAAAGGATGTATAACTTCAAAAGCTCCAATGACGTTTTCGCCATGTAATCCCACTACAATGTATTCTGTCTCCCCATTTTTAAATGCAAAGTTGTCACCCTCATTTTTCCTAGTAAAGAACATGGGAATATGCTTCAACCTTGCTGAGACAAAGAGGGGCCTTCCCTCCTAGTGAAGCAGCACTGGACCCATAACTGGTAAGAAAGTAAAGACAAAAAGAGTATTTCACTAAACTTAAAACCTTCCCAAATACTTTGCTGTGATTCTGAGAGGTAGAGCTTAGCAAAAGTTTCTTTTATAACCTTGAAAAGCCTTGTTTGTACAAACCAGTGGGGATAGTATACACATGTAACTTTTTTCATATATTACTAAAAAAAGTTTAACTCAAGAAAGTATTTAAGCTTATGACCTTTAAACTTTCTCTACTGACATGAAAATTCAGTAATATATGGCATGGGGATATTTGGCATGAAATCAAAGTAGCCACAGATTTAATTAAAATGCAAGTTATTGTTAGCAAGAAAGGTCATGCTAAGAAAATGTAATTTCAGAGTATATTAGCAACAACACTCCAGTGTTATTTGCATGTAAAATATATATTTTGTACTTGACATTTAAAAAGGAAATTGGAACTGTTTTATAATGGATGCTTGAACACTTTTGTGTTCTTGTGCTGCTTTTGCTCCTATTTTTGTGTAATTGGTTGGATCTCCCATACAACAGTAGTTACATTTCATTCTCTATGCCTGAGTGCCTAACTGATCTGGGACTTAGTTCACAAAGACGGATACAAGCTAGAATAAAAAGCATACTGCAGGATATTCCTTACATGCCTACAGCTTCAAACAAACAGATCTTCATGAGAATTCCTTATTTTGGGATAGTTAATTGCCCGCCTTACTCACCTTAGTCTTTTTTATTATTCCTCAGGCAGAGTGATTTAAATGGCGACCAAGACCCCTGGTTCCATTTTGTTTATGGGAGACTGAATAAGTGCCTGTGTAAAGGAGGCACAGCTTTTTCTYTGAGAGAGGGAATGTTTTATGATCTAATAAAACTAACAGTATGTTATACAAATCAATTTAACTTCAGGTAAAGTAGGAGGTGAGGGAAAAATGCATGAAAGCATTTGTTTAAAATAAATCAGAGTGAGGTTCTAATTTGAAAATACACTCCCAAAATGACGACACAGTTGATAACTGTGGAGAGGTGTCGTCTTACTCAAAATAGGTTTTTACTGCTTTCTGAACTCCTGTTAGTCCTACAGAAGCAATATTATTGTGAATGATCTAATGGATTTATCTTCTACTTTATCAACAAATCATTGCCATTCCATAAACCACTGACCTGCACAGATGTTGCTGAGATCATAACCTAGAGACAGGAGAATGGCAAGGGGGTGCTAAGACACAATTTTGGCCTCCAGAATGAATACAGCTAGCAGAAGTCTTTAAAAGTCTCTCCAAATCCTTGTTGAATGCACAGCTGGAAATATTGTTTCGGAGGCATTTACTTGTAAATTAAACAAATGTCATACTAAAGAATTCCCCTGGCCCTCCATAACTCCACTTCTATACAGCTATTCACAGGAGAAATGACTTTGAAAGTGGTAACTAAAGTATTGGACCAGCTGGGATGGCAAACCAAATTATCTCAGTAAGAATGTGCACAGAAGTTATGGTAACTGCATGTAGGAATGACTCATGAAGCTAAAAATAACATTTCTTATTAGCCTTTATCCTTTCTATCACCACAGAACAGAGGAACAGGACTTTGTGTGAAGTACACACACACACACACACACTTGTCTTCAAGAACTTTCAATGAAAAAAAGGATTTTAGTTTGAAACAAGCCTTTCAGAATCAGTGGAAAGGGTTAGCTGAATAGGAAAATAGATACAGAAACTCTAAAGGATCAGCTGATTGTTGCATTATAGAACAATTTCCCTTACAGACTCAGATTTCTTTTAATACCTTGGAAGCTAGTTGAGAAAATCTCTCTAGCCAGTTTCCAGATCTCTGCATTTGCAGGAGCCTTTTATAGCCCTAAGTAGTACAGCAAGGTTGTGTGTGGTATTTCACTGAATTTGGAGTTTCTGTCTCTGAATTAGGATGAATTTTTTTTATTAGGAGTCTTAACAAATAACTGCTAAAACATTACATGAAAAAGTCAGAACAGACTGTACTATGACAAGCAGTTCTAAATAATTGTTAGCAGTCAATCTGACACATTCCTTTCCTGGAAAGTCCCTTGCATTCTTGCCAGCAGGTCAGCTTTTATTTCAAACCCTAAGGGAAGCTTCTTTAGCGCCCGCTAAGTAGTTTTAGAGAAGGAAGAGGAATGTACGTGATTGAAACACATGAGCATAAGCTATCTGGCTGTGTTGGATTCTACAGTATATGATGGTTTATAAACTCAGAGCCCTAGCTATAAATCTTATGAAAATAAAATGGAAACACAATATTCATCTCATCAATGTTTGTCACCTTTTGTCTATCACCCCATTCAGTAATACACGATGCACATGTTATGGCCTAAGTTCATGCTGAACAAGCAGATATGAAACATTTAACTCTGATTATCACCACTGTTAGATAAGTGACTTTCTTTTCTTTATGTTAGGCAAAGAAGAGTTACTGGTATGCTGGGATCCAACAGCTGGTTCCTGCCTTGGGCAGCAATATTACATTTGTCCCTCCCAGCCAAGCAACCACCATCACAAGCTGGTTTCCAGAAAAGGAGGAGACCCTTGACTCTACCTTGCAACATCATCGTTCACAATCCAGTTGACTCCAGCAATGAACAAGCTGAGCCTTGCCATCACCCCATGGACCAGGGCTGTCTCCTCCATCAGCCCGGGAGCTCTGTGCACGTGCTGATTAGGGTTTCTGCACGTAGCCAGGTTAGCCCTCTTCTCTCCTCCTGCTCCCTCATTTTCACACAGAGCCCCAGACATGTGTAGCATGCTCTGAAGAGGCACACAAGAAAAGATAAAGTCAGTTAATCTATATGGGAGTGGACTATTTTGTAACTATAGTAAGTGACACCTGTCTTTAGGTAGAGGAAAGAATGTATCCGCTGCAAGTTCAGTTTGCAAAAGTCTGCAACAAAAGCAACTGAACAGGGGAATAGAAGCCTAAGTATATTCACAATGTCAAGACAGAGTTATTCTGACTGGGTAATTTAAATCAAATTTTCACAATCAATGATCTAATCTGTGCTATAAAATAACTATTAGCATAAATGCACAGTAATTAACTTGAATATTCTGCAATTGCAGTTTTAGGGATCAATCTTTCAATTTATTTGTGCATTCTAAGTAGATATGCAAATTAAGTCTCAAAACTCAGTCTTTGAAAGTAAAAGAATTATCAACAGCAATAAAAATAGAGCTGCCGCCAAGTTCTGTGTCTTCCAAGCCAGTCACACGCACAGTAAATTGTGCTGGGACATCCTAGACAGATTTCTTCAGAACTGTATAAAATTCCCCCACTGGTTGATGGATTCCCATTGTAATGAATGATATAATTATTAAAAACAAAAAACTAGTTTTTAATCTATTCAGTATCTAATATAACTTAGTTTACTGCTATTTAAAGAGAATTTGCAGTGATACTAACTCAAAGGCTTGATAGAAATCTAAATATATTGTGCCACAGTTATCAGCTATATTTGTGATCTCCAAAAGATCAAGCTGCTTTGACAACCTATAAATTCTATAATATCAAACTGATCATTATCAACTCTGTTGCCTTTTTTTAATTCTTTAGCAACTGATTCATGCAACAACTTTTCCATGATTGATGTTAAGACCATCTGGATTACCACTAAACCAGCCAGCCTATCATTACTCATTTCATCCTACCTATCTTTTTTAAATAGTGACAGAACATTAGCCTCTAATAGCCAGAGAATGCTCCTTCCACCTTCTATCCTTGCTGTAGCTGGATTAGGCAAACATTTTCTGAATAACCTAGGGTGATTTTCTTTTCTTGTTATATCGGTCACTATGGTAATAGAAACTGGAAGTGACCTAATTTTGTCCCTAATAATGAATGAAATTTCACTACACACTGTTCACTTAATCTTCTGCACTCACACACATAGTCTTTTGAAGCATGGTGTTTTTTACCAACAGGATAATGTAAATAATCTCCTTCCCTAAAGACATTTAATCTTGGGCAAAAGGGGTGAAGAAAAGAGCTGGTACATACTAATTCCAGCTACACTTGAGTGTCATTATCAAATCTGCTTTCAAAGCATCTAGGAGCATTTCATAGCTAAGAAGAAAAGAAGATCAATACACGGCAAAAATGAGTATTTCTGCAGATCATAAGGGGGAAAAAAAGTACTTTATGTACTTTCATGCACCATATTCAGTACATGAAAGTACATATTTCATGTACCATTTCAGGGTACCATATAGGCTTTCCATATGCACTGTCATAAACCAGTGAAGTGCTTAGGTATCACAATTACAATCATAAAAACTAAATTATTTTGAATAGTTATCAACAGAAAAATAAGAAAATTAGTATTAATAGGGTATTCTTATGATCTGGAAAAAGCTGTATGCATTGAATATTCATTGTGAAGTGAGTGCCTCCTTTTTACTACAAAGCAGGCTTTCAGGGGAGGAAAAAATACAGGCTGTATATAACAGGCAAAGAGGGGAAAAGAAGTATTTAATTTACCATTAATTACTAACTTATCAATGAAAGATTTTGTATGAAAGAAAATTAAGACTTTTGAATATTGCCAGCAGTCACAAGAGTGTAATGATTTAGGACTGACTGAAGGCAGGTGACACTGGACCCGTGGAGCAGATTAATTCTCCAAAGACAAAGGTGCAACAGACCCGTGCCCAGCAGAGATCGTAGAAATTATTTCCTGCTTTGCTATACATATATATATATATATATGTGTGCACATATGTCACTGAAACTTCCTTTGAAGGACAAAAGGCTCAATAGACTTACTCTAGGCTATTCATGCTTCTTGTTAACAGGATCAGTGCTGCAGGTGCTTAATTGCCTAAAGCAAACACTTCCAAATGAAATAAGGCACTTTTACTATGTGCTTCCTCTCTTCCCTTACCTCAACAGAAACCTTGCATTTACTTTTGTACCAGCGGGAGAAAAACTGCTGCCAGCAACTATGATGGAACTGAACTGATTAGCATCCTAGAGTAGAAGCTTAGAAAGTGAATTTTCTATTACCGAGCAATTGCCATTGGAAAGAAATCTTGTTTATTAACTGCACTTTTATCTTCTCTGGAGGGTTCCCTGACATAAGATAATGGAATTTGCTCACTCTTTATTGTTTAAAACTATAATCATATCCAGAAAAGCATGCATTTACTGTGTCATTAAATCAAGGTAGGGAGGACTGATTTGAAGAGTTCTTGATGTCTTACAAACCTTTTTATCATTTGAATTAACATCGCCAAATGTTCTGTTTTATACTGCAGGCATAAATGAGGTTTCACAGTCTTTCTAGGTATGTTTATATTCTAATTAATTTGAGTAATTGAGATAAGTAGCAAGAGTGAGACTGTGCACAGAAAGCACAGGAACAGCTATTAAAGGGCAAGGCCATGAAAGCCAATTCAGTAACCAGCTACCTAGGGAAAGTTGCTGATAGGTACTTGCAATAGACTCCCTGCACAACTTGTTCTCATGTTAAATTTATCATTTCCAAACATCAGTTTAAAAGTTTTGTGGCCTCTTTTCCCCGTCCTTTGACAAAGCAAAAAAAAAATCACCCTCACAAAGATGGGTTTCTGGTTCCTTATTCAGTGTGAAAAGTGAATGATGCTGTATCAAAGACTCTTCTTCATAACACCAAAATACATCCATTTTTTCCACGTAGCAGAATTACTCTGACCAGGATTTAGGGCACTTGTTTGTTCATCATTCTGCCTCTGCTTGAGAAGATTTAGTACTGAGTCGAATCAGCTGGAGTGCATACAGACCACTTGCAATTTGCTTATCAAAAAATGATTGCCTCACTCAGGTATTTCTAATCTTTATCCCAGGTTTCTTCTCTCCTTTTGCCTTTCTGCATTCTTAGGAGATCCAGAAAAGGCTGGTGTCTTCCCCACCACCACCCCTGTGCACCATCTGCAAACAGCGCAATGTTCTGCATACGGTACATTTACAGATTTGGTGATTTGGATGCAAGTTCAATCAGAGGGGGGAGACTGATTGATCTTAACATATTGGCAAGCCCTAGCTTCAGGCTACTAATAAAAACAATATTTCTCAAGTCGTGCGTTATTACTTTTCGTTTGTTGCTTATTGATTAACTGTCAAGGCTAAGATCTTGCTTTTTAAAATGAGGCAACTGTGGTGGTCTTTTTAAAAAGAGTTTATAAAACAGAACATATATATAACAGCAAAGGCTAAGGCGAAACTAGACAGTATTCAGTGTGGCATTGCTGGGTGTTAAAACCTCTGCTCACAAAGACCTTGTAAAATATAGCACTAGCTCATTTTCCAAATCATACGTCCAGTCTAGTCTCAAGACAAATTTCCATTGCTCTTGTGGAAATTGCACAAAATGAAAAGCCTCTTACCTTTTTGGTATTTTTCATTATGAAATAGGACATACATTAACTGTAAAAAGAAAGGAACACACTTTTAAAACAACGAAGAATCAGGGAGCCTGTTTTTTATATAGACTAATCCAAGCTGACCTATTTTTAAAACACTCCTTGCATCTCAAAATAAAAATCCCTGCCCATTTAGTTCAAACCCTAAAGTCCAGGCAAACTGAGAATTTCTGTAGCTGGCAGCGAGGGACACCATACAGTTTTGCTGAAGGGGGGCTGAGTGGCTCTCCAAGTCGGAAACAGTCAACCAAGAGAGCTCTAACCATGGAGCCAAACAGCAGGTGCACAAAGCCCTCCTGTACCAGGGCCACGGCACACAGCCAGTGCAATACTTGCTGCTTGTATTCTAGCACAGTAGCTCTCCTCACGGCGGGATGTGTCTAAACTGAAGCACGCGTCTGGTTCCCTCTACGTGCCCCGTGCTCAACGCATCGCTCCTATACAACAACCCTCCTCTGTACATGCCAGATCAGATATTCACATTTAACAGTTCAGAGACAGTGAAGGACTGTTACTTAGTCTCTTCTGTGTTGTCACTTTTCCTGGTCCCACTGGCATTTTACAGCTTCTTCCAAGAAACCTGAAGGCTGCTCCAATTTCCCTGTGGATGTAATGGCTTGTGAAGGCTCATTTTACCCCTGACAGCAGCAGGGATGCAGCACAAGCTCCCCAGGCCCCAACCTTCAAAGCGGCAAAAGTCTGGCGCACTCTTAAGACATTTTGATATGTTACAATACTGGAATAATGCCTTTACTGTAAACATTTTCATGAGAGCCTCTTTCTCCAGGAGATTATTACCCTTTCACATAATCAGTGGGAGACATTTCTTCCACTTGCAGGAAACTGTTTGTAGATGTTCTTGCCTCCTCCCTTGTGAAATGCTAAATAAAAAAACAAAACAAAATGTAAAATTTAGCTGAAAATTAAAATTCCAAAATCATTTCAATTAAGGCAATAAAAGCATTTTGCTTTACTAAAATCTAAATTTGCCTATCACAATTAGCATTTTAATAAAATTAGGTTAAAAAACTTTTGAAAAATTCTGAGGACTTTGAAAATATCAAAGTATCTAGTTTCAACTGATATTGAATTGCTGATAAAGGTTTTCTTTCACTAATATACATATACGAACAACTTACAGCTCTGGGAACTAACATTCTGTGTTTTCTTTTCCTGTTAATGATGCCTCATTCATGCATCTTTATTTCCCCAAACCAGCCCAAGATTATATAACAAATGTAGCCAGTTTTTCTCATTCACTACAGCAATGGTCAGTTCACAGCTCTTAGTATGGGGACATCACAAGAAAAGCTACGTAATGAGGATTATGTCAAAGGCTCCACATTTACTTTGTTGTAGTTAAATTAACTTAGCAAATTAGCAACAGAGAGCAAATAGTTATAGAAGATCTGAAATTCCCTGTGCTGCTGTACATGTAAAGCAGGAATAACCATGTCCTATTTTCCCTGACTTTTCAACAACAGGCAAAGGCTGTTATTGCAGAATTGCTCTTTTCTCTTCCCTCCTCCCAAAGCTATGAAATGAGTACTGTGGCTTAACTGCTATAGACACTAAGTCAGGAATGTTATGGACCATTTTTTTCTTGCAGAAATAAATCTCCCCTCTTTTTAATTAAAAAACAGTAGCCTGGACATTCTGTCTCTGAAGAGTAGATTTCTGATGAATCTAGCTTTTTAATTTAATTTAGAATCTATTCTAATTTTTTGGTGAATTAAGAGCATCAGTTTTCCAGGTGGAGTCCCTAAAAATATGTTTAGTAAGAGATATAGTCCAACCAGCATCAAGATGACATTTTACTCTATTGAAAAAAGGGTCTTTTGGTTTCTCCAGCTCTTTCCAATACATAAGCTAGGAAAGATATCACCATTGGTTATATACATGGAGAATATTTGAAATATGAATACAGTGTGTGGCTGTACAACTGGAGAATGTAATAATTAATAAAAGTGACAGTCTTCTATTTCATACAGCAGCAATCAACGAACACAAAAGATGTGACAGGAAATAATTGGAATAAGCCGCTTTGGGTAAAAGAGCCAATTATTTTTCACTTACAAGCTTCTGTGAGTTGTTGTTTTTATAGGGACTTCAGATATAAAACATCAGAATTATGTTTATCAACCTAAGATATCAAACTAAGATGACAGCTTAATACTCCTTTCTATAAGAATAATCAAGAAATTTCAGTTTATATCATCATAGAAAATGTTCTCCTAACTATTATTAAAGCCACCTTACATACAAAAATTCTGTTTCTTTAGAAACAAGCTTTCTGACATGTTGTTTTTCATCTCCTTTAACTTTGGAGATCAATAAATGGGTTGAGAAGCAGCTGTAAGTTCTGAATTAGGCTCCTCCTTACAAACCTAAGGAAAAATTTATGTGGGGCAAACACGAAGACAATGCGGGCAAGTAAACCTAACTTATGAATGAACTGTAGCAGAGAAAATGCTGACATTTACTATCTAACTTTTTCAGGAATTTGCTTTTAAGGATACATAAACACACCAGATTTCTCTGAAATATACTATTACACAATAAAGAATATGTAGACAGTTCTGTTGGTTTCCATGTTAAGTGAATGACCATCACAATTTTTTCCTCTTAAACCTAAAATAAATGCTGGAAAACTGGTAAGAAGTGAAATTGATTTGAAGCAGTATTCCCAGAACAGCAAGTGTCAAGTTGGGAGAGGAGACATTTATTGCAATTTATTTATAAAGCAAATGTGTTTTAGAAGTAGCCATGGGCTGACTCTAATGACTTTGCAGGAACTATGAAGAAACCTGATTTTCTATGTTTTGTTTTGCCATACTACAGAAGAGAAAAAAGTACAAGCTTAATCATGTATTTCTGACAGATGTTGCTATTTAATGGGTGTTACGTTTAGCAGTAAAAGAAATCTCTGCCCTGTACTTACATAACACTTATTCCAGTAGCTGGCAATAGCAGATACATAGATAAGAGTTTCGCTTGATTAGCATCGACCTTGTCTATAACCCAACAGCATCAGCCCACGGCGCTCGCACGAGGCAGCTCAGGAGGAGGGATACAGCTGAGGCATCCCGGCAGCCTGGGGAGGATTTCAGAACACTACTTCAGTGAAAGCTAGACAAGGTTTAAAAGAGCTTTGGAAGCCAATTAGTATTATAAGACTTTTTATATTCACAGGACAACGCCACTGCTAGATGATGTTTGTTACGGGAAAGTGCCAACTTCTGCTAATTGTGTTATCAAGTAAACAAAGTTATATATTAGTAACATATCTGGCTGAGGGTTCTCCAAGCTTCCTGAAGCCTCAAAGTTTGTCCCTACCTAGGAGTGCTGGCAGAGAGCACCTGCACTCAAAAACCATGCACGGAATGCCTACTTTCTTCAGACCTACCACAGGAAGATGGGTGAAGTCAGCTGTCTGGTGAATCAGACAGGAATGAAAATTCATTTAAAGGAGACACAGCACAATGAGAAATTACTGAAATTATTGCATTAAACCAAGGTGGCAGAGCTTATAACGTAACAGGAATTAAATAGAGAGGCAGTAGTAGTTTTCTCTAGTTTCTACTCTTTGTTTCCTTGACTACTTGTTTCCTGCTTTTGCCTTCTATCCTAAGCATCTTATTCACAGCATCTCTCCTTTCCTATGTTAGTTGATTAAGCAAGGAAACATTGGCTAATTGACACGACATACAGTTTCACATTTGTCTGCTTGTCAGAGAGTCCACTTTTCATTGCAGTAAGAGACAAACCAATGCCATAACTGAGGACTCGCCTCCCCCCCCTTTTTTTTGGAGTTCTATCCAGCACAAATTATAGCCTAAGAATAGACTCCCTTCTATGAAGTTAAGCTAGAATCTGGGAGATGATGGTGCTGCTTACTTATTGAATACAGACACAGCAAATCCTTGTTTGTTTCTAACCATATTTGAAAATAGCTCAGATACACAGCAAAACAAAATCCTAGCTGGAAAAAGGAAAATAAATAAATAAATAAAAAGGTCAAAATAACCTGAAATGAAATTTAAGGAATTCAGGAAATTTGGAAAGTGAATGAGGAGGAAAGTGCAGTGATTTAATTTGTGGGTATGAATGTCTAAGGCTAATTTTCGGAATATCTTTTAAAAGAATATTCTTCGAATATCAGTCTAACACATCACAAGCTGTGCATCAAGAATCATCTGTCCGCATTGCAAATCCTGCAATTCATTCAGAGAACACATATCTTCTGCACAGTTTCTCAAGGTTCGGTCAACACGGCTTGCATTCTAGCTGCTAGGAACAGGTGACGTGCAGAAATACTGGACAGTGAGAAAACACTGAAGTAGGAAAAAAGTTAGTAAAGGAAAAGAAAAGCAAGGTTTGCAGAGTTAGGGAGTATTAGTTCTATTAAAAAAAAAGAAAAAAAGACAACAATATTATCAGTGAACTTATGAGATCCAGTAGGTTAGCACAGGCTAGTACTCAGGTTAAGGCTGCAGAGTGCTTACTATAATAGTAAATGGAACTACTTTCAAGAGTAGCACAAACTACATGAAACCAGATTTGATGAAACAATCTGCATTCAGGAAAGAAAATAACATAGCTGCAAAATCAGTAGTGCAGATGAAACCTCTGAGGTACACTATTTTTTGTGGTTACATTTTGGTTCCAGTTGCAGCTTAATCTTCCTGTATTCCCCAAATTCCARCAAAGTTGTTCAGTTTTTTTCTTTGGCAAAATGAACACAAGGACCCAAACATCCTCCCCATCTTTGGCCATAAACACACAAACATATAAACACATAATAGCAATTCCTCTGTTTCTGCTCTTCATCCTGTGTGGGTAGCCAGCAAGGTTACAGTTTTTATAACTGCACTTTTTGCATGGAAAATATCTCACAAACAAAGGTCCCCTCCTTCAGGAAATGGGGGGTATTTTTCAGATTCACTTTGCGTTCTACACATTCTCAAACCGTGTCAAGTTTTCAGGCTATCTRAAGGAAACCTCTCCAGGGTCCAGTCCCTGACTGCTATTAGTTTAGGAATCCATACAATGGATTGATCTTGAGATCAAGCTTTCTCGGGAGAGCTCAAGAAAGTCCCCCTGCAAGAGACTGCATCTTACAGAGAAGCCTGACTGCAAAACCAGTTTCTTGCGACTGTCAGGATGCCAAGCACAGAGTGAAGCATCTCAAGCGTATTCCAAAACCACACCAGCATGTTTCGGTGTAGGAACAGCTTCCCCTCGGACTCACAGTGTGGTCTGGGGTAAGAGCTGTCTTTGAAACCTGTCACATTGCATCGTAAGTGCAGTTTAGTTAATATTAATAACTGAGCTGCATTATTATCTGCTGAAAAAGATTAATGTTTTTAACTACTAAACCACTACATCTTTTGGTGATGCAAAGGTGTATAAACCCCAGACTGGTTGATCTATTTTTATTTTAGCTTGCACCAGTCCTTTCCATTCCTGTAACACTGAAACATCATTGCAACAACAAACTTGACAGTGATGCAGTTATTCTTTGATTCTCCAAATTTCTTTGGAATTTTTTAGTTGAGTGTCTCCTTTTTTATTACCAAGTCACTCTGAAAAGCCTACTGACCTCTCTATAGTTCCCTGGGGTTTTTTGCCTGCTAGGCTACAGGTAATTTGTTTTACTTTGCAATTTTAACTCTGCCTCCCCTGAGTAAAAGAAAAGACTCCATTCTACTTGCAATCAAAAGACAAAGCCTTTCATACATGTAAAGCATTTGCAAGCACTGCAGTATGATTTAACATTTTAATGGATAATGAATGATGGACGCATAATACTTATTTTACCCTTTATTCCCTATATTCTGCAGGTTGTACTATTAACTAACATTCATCAAGTATGTAAGCATATGTTTCCATCCTCTGCATGTACAAGAGCCAACAGGTAAATTACTTCAGGCTTTTTCAGGTTGGAACATTTTACTGTACTTCTCCACAGTTTGTATTTAGATTTTTTAATAATGGAAATATGACATGATTCAAAACAGACAAGTGATCAGTCAAAAGCTCTTCTATAATGCCAAATACAATTCCCAACAGTTTACTTCCCTCTTCTCTCTGACACCAGCTTGCTACTCATTAGATACAGAATATTGCTCAGAAACACTGGCTCTCTCACTCATCTACCATATGCTTGCAGAAGAAAATCGCCCCAGTAATTTCCCCATGAATGGCATCTCTATGGCCATTTTTACTGTTTGTGTTTTTGTCATAACTGAAAGTCAAGATATCAGGAAGTTTCTAAGTTTTTTTTTTTTTTTTAAAGCTATGAGGTTTGATCCTGCTCACCCAGCAACAGTTTTGACAGTTAAGCATTGAGATCTGCCAAGGAATTACTAAGACGACAATTCCCCATAAGAATAAAAACAGTAGATAGTATTTAATATATATTTCTGTCAGTCAAATCAAATCATGCTTTATTTCCATGAACTCAAGAAATTTTCTAAAGGTCAACATTATTCTACATGTAATGAGGTTATCTATTATGTTGTTATATTGACTCCAGCTGCTCAGGGAATAAGTCACCCACTTCCTTTGCCTATTTCAGTGGAGCCATTAAAAACTATGACCCATGCACTGAAAGAAAACCAGCGAGAAGGATACGGCTGCTCACTTTCCTATCTGAATATTAATGACTGCAAACTACTCTAGGAAATGGGTGTTACATGTCCTTTTCTATTCCAGACCCACAATACAGTTGCATCATTCATAGATCAGGCAACGCAATGACCAGTGGATTACAAATGTAGCACTCGCCAAGTAGAGTAAGAACCTTTACAAATGAACTTAGATGTGTTCTGCAGATGGAGGGCAAAAGCTTAGCTCAATCTTCTGACTCTTAACAGCCAGAGTGAAGAGGAGAGCAGTGTTTTTACAAGAAGAAAGAAATCAGAACCAGTAAGTAGTCAAATGAAATAGCTGCCAGGTGTTCAGCGTCGGGAGGAAGATGCCTCTCCAGCACAGCGCTGCTCTCACCCACGATGTGCAACTGGCACTAGTGCTTCCGTCTTGTTTCATCTGTCAGTCAGGTTGAGAACTGTCTTGGCTAATGCTAAATCACTAGGTTTCTTGGTGTTAATGAGGCAGATAGCAAGTTATAGTCATTGCTGTGTGTATTTTCCACACAAGTAAACTGATTCACAGAGGTCAAGTGATTTATTCAAGGCCTTATTATGGTGCGGGTGCAAGATGTGGGGAAAATTCAAGTGCTTCTTATTCTACTACTCTATCACAACACCCTTCATTCTCAGACAAAAACAAAACCACACAGTCTTTCAAGCAAGTTTTTTCTGCTTTGCTCTTTCTCCTCCTGCTTGCATATGAAAACAGTTAAATTCGCTATGGAGGGAAGATACAAATTAATTGATCTTTCTCAAGAGCTCATTTCTATCAATAGCAAGCTACTAGCCAAGTCATTGCCAGCAAGTGAAAGGATGTACACGTTAATACCGTGCCATTAGTATGCTCCTTAAGTACAGTGGAAATGTCATCTGCTTTTGGAAAAGAACCAGCAAAAAGGATGAGCGACATTTCTGAGGAGAGAAAACAAAGAAAATGGCTCCTTTACCTGAAAGGAAAAACCTTTCACATAAACTCAGGCTTACATGTAGAAGAGTCCAGGGCAAAGGCATGAGTGGAAAATACTGGGTAAGCTGCTGTTCTCCCAAGTCCGCCTGCTCAAACCCCTACAACAACACACAACCAAATTTCCTGCAGTCTGGAGCTCACTGCTGCGACTGCTATTCTAAGAACTCATCCTGCCCAACCAGGCAGTACATTTACTCTGTCTAGGAATAAATAGTTACATAAGATGAGAATCAGGCACCTAAATGAATTGCTAAAGCAAATCTGAAAACATCAAGGGCAAACCTCCTACAAAGTTGGAGCCCATTAAGTGTCTCCATTAATCGCCTTCAGACACATTAAATCCTGGAGTTAGGATTTTCATATCTTGACAAAACGGTTATCTGCTGCACCTGTACTTGTGACCCAGACCCTAAAATCTAATCGGATTTCCTCCGGCTTACTAGGGTTAGTAACATGATAACTGGACTTCATTACAAGTCTTACTGACAAAAGACATTTTTTACCTTTATTTCCCTTCTACTTTCCCGTTGCATCATTACTGATGATGCAAAATAAGGAATATAAGCAACATACCAGCCAAAAAATTTAAGAAACATTCAATTAAAATGCCTGGTTTGACAATCCCAGTTAGATGCATGCCCATTTTTCTTATTCTTTGCAAACATTGACTTAAACAAGAGTTCTTAAAGCATGCCAGTTCACAGTTACTTTCTTAGTCCAGTCACTGTCATTTTTACTTTTAAGCATAATTTGGTAAGCTTGATGTGAAGCTATGCTCAGGGACACATATTTCACGAGAAGTATTTTCCTTTAATAATTTATAACTGCATTTTTTCTTATGCCTTCCAAGCCTTACACTGATCTCCTTGCACTGTTGCTTCTTCTACTGAATTCTGCCTCTCTAGTTTATCCTTTGCAAGTGAAAAGATCTGTGAGAAAAGTGCTCCATGGCAGCATCACAACCTGCACACAGTGTATGGAACAGGCTCTCACATTGAGCTTAAATCCCGCAAGAGGCAGACCGTGGATTTCTGCCAGGCAAAGAACTCCACTAAGACCACTCAAAGAAAAAAGTTAACAGCAGTTAAGATTATTTCTAATCTTAACCTAATAACCAACATTTTCTTTCTTCCCTGCAATTGTTCTCCAAGTCATCTGTTCTTCCCTTCCCCCTCTTCCAGGGCAGGCAAAGGTTTTGCTTCTAATTGAATCTGACAATTCAGAAAAGCGCTTAAGAATATACCACTGTTTTATTTCCAGCATTCAACTTTTCCATGCTTCATAATGGATGATGTCTGCAGTTAAATGTGGGCTGAGAGTTCCCCAAAAGACCACAAAGCTTTTCTGATAGGTAACCATTAAAGCATCAAGTCCTAAGACTTTTCAATCTGCAGACTATCAGGTAAAAATACTCAGCCGAAATTACAAGATAACCTCTAATTCTGAGGTCAGTCCTAGCCCCTGTCACACAATTAGCTGTTTTGATCTGCTGCACAAAGCAGACTCAAAGGCCTGCACGGACCYCATGCAGAGCACCGCACTGCGGTTCTATACGCCAGCCACACAGAGCTTCCCACTCGACATGGAGTACTCTCTGCATATTCTGAAAGACATTTCTGTCATGTTTCCTTCTGAGAAAGCCATGTATCTTCTGACCATATTTATCATTAAAAAAAATTATGCCTTAGATGTTACTCAAAATATTTCCAAATAAAAGCTTAGCTTGAGGAAACCTGTGTTTCAGCCGATTCGGGGTAAGAAACATCTATTCTATTTGAGGTTTGCAGCTTTCTCCTCAAACAGGTGACCTAACACACTGGCCGTAAATGCTGAGAATGGAAAATGTCTATAGTGTCTATAGTCAAATCAAAGCCTCCACTATATTCTGTTGTCCTTTGTCTGGCAAGAACAAATTATTGACCATGGTTCATTTAAATACTCCTGTACAAAATTCTGTTGCGCTCAGTAGCATTATTCATATGCTTAGAATTAAGCTTAGCCTCTACAACCCACCTTGTACATATGGACAGAAGTCCTGGTACTGCCCATTCTCCACATTGGCAGGTCTAAGAGTTTACATCAGGTAAAGATATTACCTGAGATCTATGATTAGATTAGGCAGAGAAAAAAAATAAAGAAAAAAAACTGCTATATCCCCTTCCTCGGCACTCCTCTCTGTAGTATACTTTTATAAAGCATTCATGAAGTTCATCATTAAAATAAAAATATTAGGTCTGCAATTTAACACTCAAGTTATTTAAAACATGCTACCTCAATAAACAATCGACTCAGTAGTTCTGAGGTTAATACAGACTTTGAACTTAAACTGGCTTCTGAGAATATTCTTCATTACCTCTATCTTTGCTGTGATGAATGATCCATCATCTAATTTGTTGCCAAGAGGAGCAGTGCAAAAGGAAAACGTAAACCTATCCAAGAGGAATTGGTTTAAAATTTCACAAAACTCTTCATCTTTTTTTTTTTTTTTTGGTGCTCCCTCTCCCCCGAATTTGCCCAGTTGGATTTTGAATAAAGCGAAGCACACAACACCTAACCCCAATAAAATGAGGTGAATTTTTAGTTAGTGCCACTCAGAAATGATGTGAAAAAGTACATAAAGAGCATGAGGACAACTGAAAGAAGTGAAAGCTTTTCATTTGGTTTTTAAGAACGCGTTATTCTGTTTAGCTGTATTTCTTTGAGCTTGGTTATTTCTCTGCACCAGACTAGGGTTGCTAGGTACCAGTCTTCCCTAACCCCGAACTCTTTTGATTCCTCATCTGAGCAGAAGCCATTTCTCAAAAGCGCCAGAGTTGAGATCGTACCGTAATGCCATCAGCCCCATTGCTGTTGCATTGGCATTTTCAGCCATCAGGTTCTTCCCAATCTGTTAGCATAGCCTGTAAAGTATTACTGTACTTATTTGCATTTGTCTGTTTATGGGTTTAACTGCTTATTAATTTATTTAATCTAAAATCAACTTTTACCTTGTTTGTGATCCTAAGTACTAAAAGCTGAAATATGCCTCTACCATTATAAAGCTGCTTCTAAACAACGAGAGCTTGTTCCCAGCCACTGCAATCTGGCATCCAATGATCTCTGCAAGTTGCACATTTAATTAGAGTGAGAAACTCATTAAGGTAACTGGAATATTAAGATGATAGCACTGTTCTAAACAGCAGTGTGCACAATCTAATATGGCAGATGGCACAGACTGCAGACACCTGTGCTGGTTTTGCTATCTCGCTGACAGATACAAACAGTCAGCACTATAATTGTAAGATACGTAATCATAAAAAAGGATCCGAAAATAAAATACCCATCAAATCTTCAGTTTTCTGGATGCCTGTTTGTTCATAAAGAAGCATTTTGTATTCAGTCCCTGAATGTGGAACAAGAGATGCACAGGCTGAGGTTTTGTTTTTATTTCTTTAAATGCCATGTACATTTTTATACATCATTCCACTCAGGAACTAACTGTATTTTTCCTTCTGTGGAAGTGACAATGTAGCACTATCAGGGTCACGGAAAAACTTATTCCTCCTCACCTGCATCCTCAGATGACACATTCACTTTTGCTCCTCATTAGTCCAGACTCACAGAGTACTTTCAGCGCTCTGGGGGATCTGATTAAAAATGGACAAGCTTTAAGATGCCACAGCTTGCAGCTACTTTACTGAGAACACTGTGCAGGGATGTGATGGGAGCTCTTATTTCTCTCCAGCAAATTCTAAAATATTTCAATTCTTAAAAAGGTATGCAAAACCCAACAAAACCAAAAAATGATCAGTATATCTCAGTGAAAAGGTACATCTGAAGCCATATTAAAGGCAGAGGAAAACACATTTAAGAAATCCGCATACATGAAAAGTTTTATTATTGGCTTTGGCTTGAGAGGGAAAGGGGAAGACAGATGATTCAGCTGCCGCAAGATCGCACAAAATAAATGCTCTATTTTTTTGGTATGTTTTTGGAAAAAAGTGTTTTGTTTGCACACATCAGTGGTACTGGCAGACAACAGCATAGTATCCACTCACAGAAAAGAAGAGATAGAAAAGAAAGATATTTGTGTTACATTCAGCTTCTAAAATGAAGCTCTACCAACAAGCATTTCTCCAATATCTAATCCCTTGTACAGTCAGGAAAAAGAAAAAGAAAGAATGAAAGAAAAAAAAGCTCCCTCAGCTAGCCTCCTCAGTGTTTCAAAAATACCACATTTCCTTTTTATTTGCTTTTATTTAATGTCATAGAAAAATAATAGCTTGCAATATGCCTACTTAGAAGGACTATATTAAGATTCAGGATTGTTTCTGTTGCCAGGACCATGCCAAATCTGGCAAACCAGCATGCTGTTTATTGAAGAATCTGAAGAACTGCCTTTCAAAGCATGAGTCAAAACTCATCCCTGATTCCTGGGGTACGTTTTCCATCATCCAGCTTCTCATTGCAGAGAAGGAATACAGCAATGAGATGCTACTGTCACAGAGAACTTTATTAAAAGCTTCTGCCTTGGACCTTTTGCTTTATTTAGTAAAATTACAATTTGTGTTTCATTGTTTAAAATCTATCCACATAGTTTTATGTGGACTTTTTCAATAAGCTTGGATTGTTGTAGGCAGCTTTGTCAGAAAGTAAACAGCAAGTTTTGGGTTTCTTTCTCATTATTGAAATAAGCTTRGACGTGTTCCACTAATCAATGCTGAAAATTAATTTCTTGTAGTTCCTGGCATAAATGTGTCTCATCAACACTGACTTTTTGTACCATAACCCCAAAAGGGCAAGGCATGCCAACCAATGCATGCTGACAGATTTGCAATTACTGGCAATCAATGTAATACCATCATGTTTTGTGAATGCCTATGTTTTCAGAAAACCATTAATATCTCTCTCCCTCTCTGCAGGCCATTACCCTGTGTGGTGCTAATGCCACGTTATCCATTTCTTCGGCATGATCTTTCATCTTTAGGTCAGAGATTTAGCTTACCAGACAACGAAGTTTCTATTATTAAGTATTTTTTCCCACCAAGACAGACACTTTGTCTGTCCTATTTGTCAGAGAAGCTGTCCTTTACTGAAGAATAGTCTTACAGAGGACATAGTGACATACATACGAGAAAACTAATGTCAGATTTTTCTTCCATGAGAACAAATGAAACATTTCACAGTAGAGCACAACACCTTCCAGTCCTAAGAAAATAAAATGCTATGGAAATACTGAATTACCCTTGTGATACTAGTTTAAAGTTTAATACTTATTCATTAAGAGCCCGTAGAGATTATCCACTCAGTTAATTTAAYAATATATATGCAATGCTAATCTTGCAACTCAGTTTGCATAGTATTCTGTTCCTGAAGCATAACAACTATCCATTCCTTAAGACTTTTAAAAATATATGAAGTATGTAGGGTTTTTTGGTTTTTTTTTTTTGTTTTGTGTTTTTTTTTCTAGAGCTGTACAAAGAAAATAAAAATACAGCATGAAATATGCTATATGACTTCCGAACAGATCTTTATAAATATAATGAAAAAAATACATGAGTTTCAAGTTTGGTCTCATAAATAATCCCTTGCTCCCTTAAATAAGCAAAACAAACAAACAACTGGACAGATGTTAGGAAAAATATCATATGCAATAACATCTCTCTCTCACTTTTTTGATTCTGGTCCACAATTTTTTTCCCTTCCAGGACAAGTCTCATTACATTTTGGCTTAGTAGAGTTTTCTCATGAACTTTTCCCAAGACAAAGCATTATTTACTTGGATCAGATTTACAGAGGGAAGGAGAGAGGGGGAAGTTGCCAAGAAACTAAATTAATACAGAAAATCCTAAGCTCTCCCCAGACTAACCTTCATACTAAATTTTTATACCTGAGGGAACAGGAGAGAGTCTGTGAGTGCATGTGCATGAGGAAAAGAAACAGTTTGTTTCTTCTTCAGAATCAATAATACAGGGGAAAAAAAAAGAGAATTCACAGTCATCAGCGCTCTTCTGAAAAGAGTTTCAATTCACATGCTCCAGTTAGATTAGGCAGTTTCTTCGCATGCAATTTGTGCTGCTCTATTTGATACAACCAAACACAGATCAGATTTTAGCAAAACACCTATCTCCTAAGCAAGCCATGTTCTCCTGATACCAGCACTGTGAAAATACAGAGTAAGGAGGAAGAACAGRGAAAGGCAGGTTTTAAAAAACATTTACAGACTTGGTTACAAATGGTCTGCAGCTCGGCAGCGAGACATGTTGTACGAATAGATTTCTTTCATCCTTTTATCAGTTCGGTAACACACACTTTGAAGACCTTCAGTCTAGCAGCACAAAACAATTTTATTCCTAAGAATGGCAGATGACTGAATGGTCTCCTCTGCCGCAGTATACCCTCATATTGCAGTTGTTTGATCCTTGGTAGATTATTACTGGTAGGGCTACCAGCACGATGCTGCATTTATCATCGTTACAGAAAGTATTTTGCAGTTGATCACCTTTAAAGAGCAGAATGAATCAGACCAGAATTTCTTCCCCCTACTCCGCCAGCAGCTCCATCAAACTCTTCCAAAACAAAGTGAGACAAGCAGAAGTCTAGTATCAGTGTTTCTGAGCTGTGGACACATATATTGAAGAAAAATCACTGGTGAGCAAAGAGGCTTTCATGAAATGAGTAGAAAAACCTGTCCTGCAAAGGAGAGAAAAAACTTATAGGGTAGGATTTTCTTTTTCTTTTTTTTTTTTTTTTTTGATAAACAGTAAAGGAAAATAAAGCCATGAAAGAGAGAATAATTTACTAGAGCCTAGTCCTAGCTGTGCATTTGCCAAACATAAGATGTGCGGTTATTCTCTTTTTCAAATATAAAGTCTATACTGAATTAGGACTACATTGTTAGCCTTCAGTTTAAAAACTGTGACCATATATTTTTTTTAAGAATAATTTCAAGCATGAGAATTTCAAATTTAATGTAATTTTATTTTGGGGGTACCACTTGGGCCATAAAGGTTACTTCAAGTTGCACAGCCTTTAAAAACAGTAATAATTAAAAAGTATAACTGAGCAGCATAGGATTCTCCTGAGAGCTGCCTTAATTATTAGCTGTCCATCCAAGACAGCTGCTTATGGATGATGATGTTGGACACATTTTTGAGGTGAGGGTACAAATAAGCAGTATGCTATTTGTCCTCTCCTCTATCACATTTCTTTTATATACATATTTCCATTTAAAAACACATTTTTATTCCAGGTGGGTAGACTGTACAATTGATGCCCAGGCATTTGCAAAGGATCTCAGGTCGACAGCGGGAGGTACATTAATATTAGTCTTTGGAAAGCTCTCTGGATAGACAGTTCTGTTTTCAACACTTCAGAACGAGACTCTACAAAAGAAGATTATATTTGAAGCTAGCCTAGCAGGAAGCTTCTGTCACTGTGTTTCGGACTTTTTCCCTGGACAGCCTAAGTCTCTTGGCAGTTACCCACTTGTGTGAGTGACCAAACCGTGAAGACTGCAGGAAGGATTTGGTCATGGTTATGAATGGAAGTCTTGAAATGGAGGCTCCTCAGAACTACTGCGATTTCTTCTTTTTTTTTTAATTAACCTCTTCCCCAAAGTAGACAGAGACACAACATTGTTTTAGGAATGCACTTCCTCAAATCCTATTTATAGAAAGACTGATATATCTTTCTCCCTTCATATCAGTGGCTGAAGGCTCTACTGTCACTGATTTCTTAAGTTATAGAGTGGGTGCTGATATTATCAATAGCACCACCAAGTCACTGTGGTACTGAAGACACCTTCTCCTCCTGCCTTTAAAAAAGTTTTGCTGTTCAAGCTGCTGCTGCCAGAAGCAAGATGAGGTACAAGATAGAGAGGTAAATATGTAAGATGCAAATAAATTTAAGCTGCAGATACCGCTTCCTGACACTTGCCAAAAAAGAGGTCTCCACTATGTAATGTGTATCCGCTTACCTTCACACCAGGAAAATTCAAGCAAGGAAAAAGGCCAGAAAGCTTACTTTAACAAACGTAATTTTTGTTTCCAAAGAATTATGGTTTCACAGGTATAATGCCTTCTTCAGAGACCCCATGCTTCTAAAACTACCAGTGATGGAAATAGAACTTTTCGGATAATCTGCATCAAGCTAAAAGCAGACAGTGAAAGCCTACCAGGAAAAATGAACTGTTGAGAACTGCCCTCCGTACTACCCACACACACGTAAAATTCACCCTGCTATTAAGAACAGAGTGGTTGCCTTAGTATGGCAATTTAGGGTTTGGTTTTGTTTTTTAATAAATAAAACTGAAGTGCTTTGTCATCTATTATAATTTATTTTTTAGTTTTCAAAAAGGTAATATAATCTGCCTAATATGCTAGAATTCCCACCCTGGATATAAAACAAGCTGTTTTTATTATTATTATTATTATTTTTAAATATCAAGAAAGCAGGTAAAACCAAGATTTAACACTGAGAAGGTAACACTYTCATCAGGGTGCATAAAACACAGCTTTAGGAGGCTCATAACACTGGTCAGACAAACAATATCAAACTTTGATTAAAAAAAATGAAAGAATCTTTCTTTTAAGGTCACCTATTTCCGGTAAAATTTAAGTTTCCTTCCCGTCACTGTTTCAAATATCATATTGGCTTTAGGATCGGACAACATTCATTTTGGTGCAGCAAGTACACAGACCTGGACTTCTCATATCAGACAATTACAGATTTGGACAGGCTGTACATTCATAGATGTGAGGATAGTATTCTAAATCATACTTTCTAGGTTATCCATAGCAGTGCTCAAGCCATCATCTATGTTCACTACTTTGTACTTTGATTTTCTGATTAGGAAAACACAGACTTGGCAATACAATAGCTAAACACCAGGAAAATCATTGATCAAGTATTTGAAGTAATGTCAGATCTGCATTCTCTCTTCAATCATTACATTCCTGCCCTATACCTTTCCCACAACACTGCTTTCTGAATCTAGCATTACCAACCCCTGTTGGGACAAGACATCATACACAGCTGATGAGAGAATCTTTTTTTAAGGTAATGCACTTGAATCAAAGTAAATTACATGGTTCATTTACCATCTATTTACTTGTTAAGTGATTCAGTCCAAATCCTTTCACATTTTAATTTTCAGCACAGTGGTAGCACCTCGGCTTGGCATTCTTTACTTTCAAAGAGTATTTAAACTGTGTCGGAGAACCAAATCTTGTGCAGTGCCAAACTCCTATAAACAAGTTTTCCTATATGATTCTCACACACATTTTTATGCCATTCACATAATCGGATTGTCATTCATAAATTGTTTCTAAAATATTTAATGATGTGTTTACTTCTAGGAAAGCAGGGGGAAGGGTCAAAAATCTTTAAAATACTTAATTTCAGAACACACATTTATTTCCTGTGCAATTTCAAGCCACCCACTACAGCAGCCAAATTCAGAGTTGATATTAGTTTAAATCATATTGTTGTGCTTTTACAGACTGAGTGCCTCATGGTAACTCAGACACTGCTAAATATATGTTCCTATGTGCGCATTTACTTATTGTGCTTAAAATAAATAGAAAGGGGGAACCAGGTCCACAAGTATTAAGTGCCTGCTCAACATAAAAACCAGCCTGCCTGCAATTACCACGGCATTCTGTGCCTTGTACAGTTCACATTCTCAGTAACAAAAATTTGCTCTTTTTTCAGTTATTTCAGATTTAACTGATTAGTTATTTTATTGCCACATTTGTTTCTGCTTTATACTTAGATGCAGAATATTGATAGCTCATAAACAAGCTGTAAACATCCRTTATGACCAATAAACGTAATTCACATTGAGACAGGGCACAAAGTGGGTTGTGACCAGATTTCGGGGAGGTATGGGGGGGGTGGGCAAGAGCAGCTTTTCCCAACCTGTAAAGAACAGCTGAGCATGTGTTGCATGAGAAATGAAACTGCAGAACTTAGGAGGGTTTATTATTAGCATTAGAACTGGTTTTATTTTTTGACAAAACATGGTGGAGAGAGAAAGGAAGAAAAATAAAGGCACACACCCTGAGATCCAGACACTGGTATGTATTTTAATGAAAGAACTGCGTTAATCTGAAAGCCAAATCCAGCATCCTTTCAGGGCACTTACTTTTCTCTTTTGATGCCAGTCAAAGAAAGATGCTTTAGAGACTAAAATCAGAATGTCCTCTAATTGCTTATTCACCCAGCTTCCTAGCCAGCTGCCTTAAAAATCCGGGCCTGTATCTGACATACCACAGAAACACACTCAAACTCCGAAAATGGACTTGGATTTACACTGCATGTAAAAGAAGAGACAAAAGAGTATAGCAACCTTGGTAAGAAACAAAATGGAAGCCATCCTACAAATAAAACATGTTTGTAAGAGTTTCCAGGAAACGGCAGATGTGAGCATTAGGGAGGAATTTCTCCCATTCTAGTACGTCACCCTTTCCCCTTAAAAGCAAAAAGAAGGAAAKAACAAAAAAGCTGTTCGTGAAGGTGAAATAAAGCAGAACTTATTTGTAATGAGAGATACAGTGCTGGAGGTGAAAGTTTCAAAGTCTGGGAAAATTCACAGAACTGTTTTATTAGGAAAACAGAGACCAAAGGCAGGTCTCACAAATTTATTTCATGAAAAAAAAAATCACAAAATATCTTCTATAAAGGTTATGGTTTCTGTATCCTTGCCTTGAAAATTTGTACCAACAGCATTTAGATTTCAAATAAAATAGAAGCAAAACATGGCTTACRTTCATCACTCAAACCAGTTTAGGTAGCACAAAGAAATGCCTGCGCAGTAACAAAAGCATAAGGTATTCCAGTTACTTTCATATATCCTTTGAAAACACTTCAGAATACTCAAATTGCCAAAATCCGGTTGAAGACTAGGATTTGAGGAGCGTATTTCTATCCCTGCCCTCTAGTCTGCTCCAAGAGATCTGACCAACCAAGAGGAATAACGTGCCTGCAGACATCAGCCCAAGTCCCCATCTCCCACCTTTACCCAACCAAAGGCTGTAGCTAGCAATCTAAAATAACCAGTAACTGAGCTCTAGTTACCTTAAAAACACGTGTTACTAAACGAGGCAGTTCAGAGCTGCTACAGCAAAAGCTGATCCGTCTGCRCAGCCAGGGGAGCCAGGGGGGAAGCGGCCTGGCGGGGAGCTGCAGGTGGGGCCCAGGCCACCTACGGGAAGGGACCCCCCTGCTTGCCCACCACAACGCCGGGCTCCAGGGCAGTATGTTTATTCCCTACCTCTCCTCCCCTTCTACACCTTTTGTCTTACCCTCTTAATTTGCCGCTACAGAGAGTATTTTTTCCTCTGTCCATATGATTGTAGGTGCCAGACTTACTGAAAGTCTGATTTTAATCAGGCCCTCAAGGCACAGTTCTACAAATAATTGCATCCTTCCAGCTATCAGGAGCATTTCACTCGAAATCAAGGCACGCTATCGCGCTTGAGAGCGGGTGTGGAATTTACTAAGTCTCTTCTGAACTACCAAGTGGCAGAAGCGCACTGATCACACTGCAGTGACTAAAACCCCTGCGGTGCCAGGAGGGGTAAGCGTTCCTCTGCCAGCTTTTCCTTTCACTCTTTCCATCAGTTTACTCCTGGTGTCTCCTAGGCAGTTCCCCTTTAGTCAGGAGAGATTCTGTCACTCAGACATGCCCTTGGGGCTTCCCACACGGGTACGGACTAAAGGGGAGAAGAATTCAGTATCCCTGGAATGACAAAGGTTAGCTTAGCCACCCAGTACAGATCAGTGGATTCAGCCTGAGATCGTTCATTTTATAAACACTTAAGTGACCTCTCTGGACTACTTTGGGGGGGGGATCACTAAGAGCAACAAAGCACTATTGGCCACATTTCCAGAAATTGTTATTTATAGTGCCAGATTTTAAAATTAAATGGACAACTTTGCACCTAAATATTTAGGTGAAGATATCCCTTCTTCAATGATTTGTCTATAAATAAATAAGCAAATAAAGAACAAGCATGGCACTCAGATACATTCGCATAATAATTTCCTGCCAGACTTCAATATTCCTTTCACAATATCCATTTCTTTCTTGAACTGACATTAAAAACAAATTCATTAAAAGAAAAAAGAGAGATATTTTCTATGGAAGAATAAAAGGCTCTAGAACAAACTTGTTAAAAACTAAAAAAGCTCATCCTTTCCACAGTGTATACTAATAGAATGAATGAAGGTTTTCTAATTCCAAGATATGAATTCCATTCCAAGTGCTAGCTGAACCTGTGTTGCCTCTATGAATATTTCCACACCCTTATACAACTTTCAGTCAACCAGTGAGCTCAAGAAGGGGCTTTGGAGAGTCCCCCCAGGCTGCACATTGAGAAGAGAGTTTCAGCAGGAACACGCTGGCAGGACAACGGGTGTCTCAGTAAGAAGACTAAGATTGCTAGAGCTAAATTAAACCTACTCATTAACAAACATGGACCTTGTATAAAAGAGCAAAAGAAAGCCTTGCTGGGCTCTGATCCAGTAAAGTATGGCAATACATTAGCTCTTAAAATTGTGTATTTCCATTAGTGTTCATGTCATGATTTGTACTGGATCGCAGTCATAATCCAGTTCTGTCTATAAATGGACAAATGTATATCACACCTGATATCATTTCCTTAAATGAACATGTTACAGCCTCAGCAACATTTCAGATGTCTGCAAAAATATCTACTATTTATTTGAACTTAACCATACATTTCACCCAGTAGTTTTAGTTTTCAATATTTACAACCACAGACTACTTCTAAAAAATAGCTTTCAATTTTACACATATTCAGAAGCCAAAAGGAAATGGCCAAATAATCAGAATAATTAATTCTAAACTATGTAGTCTCTGCATTCCCGTTGCAGCAGACTTGAGGCTTCTCAACAAGCCATGCTAAACTCTGTGACAGCGGTGACTTGAGTTCAGGAAGGGTGAAAAGGGCTGGGAGAGGCCAGCACTCGAAGGGCTAGCAGTGAATTGAGAAGGACCAGGGGGCTTCAGGGGAGATACATGCAGGAGGGCTGCACATGAGGATGTAGTGGGCTATGAACTATTGGTGAACTTGTGCAAGTCTAGAGGCAGGAGAAAGAGTTTGAAGTTACTTGGGACTTCAGGCAATGTTAGTGACAAAAAGGTCTTTCTTTCCTCTCTTTCTGCTTGTTGTCTCCTCCATTCAAGCGTCCCCCTCTTCTCCATGCTTTTGGTGCATGGTGCACCCAAAATTGGAGTTCAGGACTTCATTTCTGAACCTAGATATTACCATTTCCTTATCTCCCCAAGAAAGCAAGCGTTTCCCTTTCCTTCCAGTGCGGCTTCTCCTCCTCCTGTGCTCTTGAACGAGGAGATGGAGCCGGCTCCCCATGCAGAGGGTGGCCTGAGCTCCAGCCGCCTGAGCGCTGGGCAGGAGCCCTCACTGCTGGCAGGACATCGATGGGGGCAGCAGCACAGGATGCTGCAGAGAAGCCATGGGGTTATGCCATTTGGAAGCACACATTAGGCAGCAGCCTTCTTTGCTGTGCACTTTCTTGAGCCAACTCTGCTCAACCTGATAGTAAAGATGGGAGTGCTAATTTGAACTGGAGCTACTGAGACAAAATGTATGTTGTTTTTTTTGCATCAGCAGTGCTACTCTCTTGTGATATACCAGCTATGTTCTGCCACCGCTCTGTTCTTCCAGAAGCTTGATCCCTGTTAGTGGGACTCATCAATTTTTAATTTATTAAAAATTAACAATTTTAAAAAGAAACTGTTTTAGTTACTCTGATGAAAACACAGTGGGAAATCAGTAATGGTTTACTTCTGTTTACCCAGCATTTTGAAGTCAAACTGAAGTCAAGCTCTCTCTAGTAAATGCAGCAACAGCCAAAGGTTTCTTCTGCTGCTCCCATCCTTCATTAGTTCCTGGGAGAAGGAACTGCCCAAATATCTTAAGCTTCTAAACTTGATGTATACACAGGAATTCAGAGAAAAATCCCTACTGACAGACATACAAATGCTGAAAAGTTCAGAAATGTTTAAAGCCAGCAATCACATCCTCTCCACCGTAGAACTTCTGAGTCTCACCGAGCATTTAAAATAAAGGGGAACTTGCAAAATGCACGGCTTAGGGTTTGGAAGATATGCTGTTATCTGGCAATAAATGAACAATTTGTCTGGATTAACAAGTGACAAAGTTCAGCTCCAGTGAAAATAAAATATCTTCACAAGACTACACCAGTTCCAATGAAATCTTATCAAGATAGGCTTTTTTCCATTCTTATGTACAGAAAACCATTTCTGAAGAATGAACGCAGTGAAAGCAACAGATGACATCAAATAGCTGGTAGTCTGATGTTTAAAGTGTGCATTTGAGATGTGGAAAATTTGTCAGCTTCCTATTCTTCCTGATTCAAAACAAGGCTTGAAAATTAGACCTAAGCCTCCTTCATCTTGACAAGAGCCCTAACCACCAGCTAGCCTTCCCTCTTTCACTTATAAAAAAACAAAACAAAACTTTAAAAGATGTTTTAAAAAATATGGTTTAATTTCAACATGTGTCAGCTTTTGCTAGCCACTACAGTAACATCCTTCTGTGAAGCTTCATATTTATAAACCTAGCTAATGTTTGTTCCATTTATGGGACAAATTCTCCCTCCTTGTTGTGGCCCTTGTTTTTAAAAGAAGTGAGATTAAATGTGCTGACAGACCATTCCTGGTTGCCTTTGCTCGTCAACTTTTCAGAACTGGAACTCTCAACCGTTTTTATTTAAAGAATGCTTACTCATAAATGAAAATCAATTATTTATGTATCAACCTTTAAAAGAACACTACTGTCTCAATTCACATTAGCTTAACCCCAGCACTAGTAATTTGAACACTTCAACATTCATACTAGCTATTAAGAACAGACAGTATTCCTGTCACTGTGTATTGATGTACTTGCACACTAGTCAAGATGCTTTAACAACCTCTTTCATCTAGTAATCTTGTGGCTTCAGAATTAGAGTGAAAATTACGTACCTGGTAAAGTGTGTAATAAGACACATTTATGTTTTAGTTTTATTAAGGCATATTTTCCACTGAGCTGAATATTCTATTTTTCCATGGAGACAGTGCTTCACAGATATCAAGAAAAATGTTTGTTATGAGCACTGTGGTGTATGAAATGTCATAATATATATGGTTATATTCATGTTTAAATATAATCCCTTACCTGTACTACTTAGAACATTATTTGCAGACTTGAGGATGCTCCATTTTATAGCACACACCAATCTACGTATTCTCAGCTCCTTACTTTTCCAGGTACAATTACTCCCCTCATGCTTTCTCAGAAAGAGGGAGAGGAGTATATTTCTTGCAAACAGAATGAATACACTCTGATTGAGCAGCAATGACCATGACACATGAAAATAAAAGGATAATCAAGCGACTCTCTTGAAATAAAAAAAATATATTTACCTGTTGGTTAATTATCATCAACACCGTGCTTTTAAGAAGTAAAAGCCATCTGCATACATCAGAGTATTGTGCAAACTACTCAATTTCTTATCTGTACAAAAATATTTGGTATGAAAACCAACGTCTATATTTTTGCCAAGGTCTGTTTACCCACTCTGCTCAACAAATCATTATGAGTTTGCAAAGTGTTTTACAGAAACAAAACAACTGAATATTTGTACCTTTTTATGTGGGTGCATGCAATTATCCTCTCTCCTTCTTCCCATATCTTAAGCTGCCTCTTACATTGCCGGAAAAGCATCTAAGAGTAAGCTGTCTCAGAAATCTCAGCTGAAGCTTCAGACACACAAACATCTCAGGCGTTTCAGAGCATTGTGATTTGAATAGTTAGCTAAAATTTGAAGACTAAAATTAACCATCAGTTAGGTAAAATTTGAGAACACCCGAAAAGGCCACCCTATTTAATCACACACACATATACATACACAGGCAAAAGTAAAGTCCTATTTCACCAAACAGAGAGGGAACCAACTGACAAGAGACACTTAAGTGAATTATAACTACAATCCTTATATAGACAGTATTTAGCCCTCACTTTTTTTTTTTCTTTCCTTCTTCTCTTCTCCAATAAAGCTGATGCTAGCAGGGCTTTTGTCCATCTCCTCCTTCATTCTCAGCATCTATGAACTTTCTGGTTCTTTTTACATAAACCTCGACTATGTAATAAGCCACCTCCACCTTTATTTGGGATAATGAAGCATGCTTGGGCATGGTTGGCAATATTTTCGGCTCTCTGATCTGACAGAAGAATATAGTTCTTTGTTGCCTAACAACATTTGCCGCTTTTAAGCCRCATGTTAACAGGAAGGGGGCGGGGGGGGACCCCAATGGGTTAGCAGGGTATCTAACTTTTCAACTGTGATGTTTGCAATTCAAATGCTTCTGCCCTAATGCTCTAACATGAGCAGTCCGTTTCTGAGGAAGAAGCTGTTGAGTAGTCTATATGTGCAACTGCCGGGTAAAGCGAGCTGGTAAGGACTGCAGAAATCGAGTCTGGTGGCTCAGCTTTGTATTTAGCAGCACATCCACCTGACGATGGGACGGCAGGACCCCTTCGGCTCCTCAGTCCTATCCCACCCATCAATCAGACACCTCCTTCCCCTTGGCCTTCTTGTCACTTCCCCTGGGCATTATAAGGGATGTGTTTTGTGGTTCCCAGCTCTGCGGAGACTTTAGCCTTAGCTCTCATTCTCATGGTATTAGCTTTTTGAGGTTAGCTATAGGATAGTCACTGCTCTCAGGAAGCACAGAAACGCACAGTATTTGAACTTGGGAGTTATGAGACAACAATAGCTAAAGCCATTTCCCTAAATAGTCAGCAAATAGATTTCACTATAAGTAAAAGATTTCAGAGTTTAGGAGATTTAGCAGAATTCAAAAGCAAATTCATGGGACAGATAAGGAAGTTGCTAGGAGACATAAATGGAATAAATTTAGATAAATCCTTTTCATCTGCCAGAAGGTAGAAACCTATAAAAAGAAAATACTGTGTAGCTTTAAAAAGTATTGTGAGGCTGTATCATGGTTAACCATCAGCCATCGTCACGTCTTATCCTCAACAAAACATGGAGTCAAACCAGTCTACTCCACTTTTTCATGATTGCTGGCCCTTGATAACAACATACTTTTTTAAATGACTGCATCATACCCCATCATCTTTTTGGTCAACTCCCAGCTATCTGCTCACTTAGACCCATGGAGGCCAGCAACCCTTTCCTTTCAAATGGTCTGTTTAGCATAATTTAAAACACACCATCTCCTTTTAGTCTGGATTATTAGCTGCTTCTTATTAAACAGAGGGAAGGCCCTGAACCTCAAACCTTGTCTCCAATCTGTTAAGATAAACTAAAAAAAGATTCTCTCTCTCACTACAAATTTTGCACCTCTCGTGCTGAGAGCGTGAAAGCTGCGACAGCATGACCGCTGTATCATCACAGGCACCAACAACGGGACTTTCTCAGAAACTGCAACTTCTCCAGAAACAAACGGTCTAAATCAAACCGAGCTCTTCAGTATTCTTCTGTCAAAAATGCAGTGTTCCGCAGGTCGGGCTCTTAAATATATGAGGTTAACTGCACATTGATCTTACCAGCCTTTCTCAATTTCTGGGCAGTAACAAATAGTCTATTTCTAATCTTGTTATGAAGTGTAGGGTCATAAAACCGATGATTGTATTGCTCTGAAAATCCACCATAGGCCTGAGGCACTAATACACTAGGTATATGAGATCAGGCTTCCCCTTTGCAACTGTTCATTTATAACACTGCTCACAGAGCAGCCTGTGAAATTCATTTTTAATTGCTTATGTTTAGGGTTTTTTCTTGGTGTGACATGAATCAATTTTGCCATCATAATGTCAGCAAAGAGAAAGTATCCATTACTTCAGTTTATAGGGATACATTATTTTTCTGAAACTCGAAACCACTGACATTTAAGCCCGGTAAATAGCCTTGATTTAGAAAAGATAAATAGTAATAAATGTGCCCTATTATATATGGGACATTAGCTGAAGCTTATTTCAGTAGAAAATTTAAGGAGGAACAGGCAACGAGTAACATCTTATTTCCTCTTTAGTATATTAACTGTTTGTTTCAATTAGCTGGGTGAAACAACTAGTGTATATAGCTGGTATGAAAGAGGTCTATTCTGACCGAATCTCCAAAATTAGGTTAGCTATTACACTGACAACACACCGGTCTTATCAGAAGTCTGCAATGATAAAAACTACCTTACTGTTTACCTGTGGGCCTCTTAAAACAAAGCTGAAATTATAAAAAGTATTGAAATTGTAAGTTGACAAGAGAATAAAYGATCAGGCATGGAGATGATGATGTCTTTAAGAGAAGCACAAGAGAGTCTTATTGAATGCCCTAACCACAGGACAACCAAGTGACCAACTACTTCACCTTACCGGTCTAGTTAATACAAAGGGAAAGAGCTTTCTCAGAAGAGATCCAGAGAGCTCCATGCAGAGCAGGCTGGAATTACGGGCACTCAGCAGGGCTGAGGGAGAGCCTGGCTCCAATACAGTGATTGCTTTTCTTAGATTGAAAAGGGACAGATACATGAGGAGCATGATCTCTGCTGAGGGCTATGTTAAATAAATATTTCTTCTTAACATACCATGCTTTCTTTCTTTTTTTTTTAAGTGAATTTGCTTATTTTCTGTAAAGCAATTCAGCTATCATAAATTCCAACCTATTATTTAAAATGACACTAATTTTGAGAATTTCAATACATCTTTGTTTTGGTGCCTTTCGAAATAAATACAGGTAGTATCCAGTCACTACAAGGGTCTTTATATTATCCACGCCTTTATGATCCCAAGGCAAAGTGAAAATTGTAATTATGCAATCCTTAATGCATATTATTTTTAACAATGTGAAAACATTTTAATGTTCATTCTACTGTGGAATACAGAGATAAGCTATTTTCTAGGGCATGTCTCAACAATTTCCATGTACTCATGGCTGACAAAGAGGAACAACTGTAGCATTTTGAATTCTTTCAGTGAATGAGAGTTATTGAAAATTATGTCTGTTACAGACTTCGAGATATTACATAGATAAATTTGTGCACAATTTTCCCCCCAAATCTGAATACGTTAAAAATATTAACTTCAGAAGTCAATAAAGTTATATTATCAAAGCTCAAATATTTGATTGTGATATATTTCATATTTTAAATATTCCTAATACAGTTTGTTATTTTGAAAATAATCAAGCAGCAGTGGACCGATATTCCCATAGTATGAGATACGCTCCCTTTAAATTATCCAGCTTTAGAAGTAGTCACCTTAAGTGCAAGGCCCTGCTTAAGATGTGAATCTCAGAGGTAAGTGGGCTGTGTGCAAATGCATGTGGTGGGAAAGTATCTTCTCTACCTTTCCAGTTTTCATTAAAACTGTCATTATACTGACAGCTTCAATTAATATTTTCAACAAGAACAACCACACAAAGCCCTCATTCGACTTGGCGAAAAAATCTCAACAAGCTCTAATTACAAGACACTTGTAATAAAGGCTAAATTATAAATAAGAATTACAGGAAACTGGCAATAAATGCTTAAATGCGCTTAAAGGTAGGCAGACCTCAATGTCAACACTGTTAGCTAGGATCCAGTGCGAGGCCTCTGCACGTTAACACTGAGGAGGCCTCAGAATTTGGCTCGAAAGCTCACATAAAAAGGTCAGAAAGTCAAAATGTGAAAAAGGATACTTACTGAATATACAAAACAAGCTAATGATGAAAATTTATGACAATGCAAATTTGGGAGTTTAACATACTTTTTTTTTTTTAAACTAAAGCTTAGTACAAAGCAGTATTAGATCTTGAGAAGGAGATAAAAGTAAAGAATTTAAAAATAATTTATCTGGAAAAAAGAAAATTATACAGAAAATTCAAACTTGAAAATAAAGGTACTCAGGACTACACTGAAGCTGTTTTTTTATGATTTAACCTGAAATGTATTGTTTATAAAGCATATATAAGAAAGCAAAATTAAAATATTTCTCACCATTTATCTGAGATTCAGGATATGCTTCAAACACTATAAATATGGAAATAACTACTGTAAGTAATGTAGGTACTATAAAACAATATACTCTTCTCGGATCTAGCTTTGGTAGGTGTATTTGAACTGTTTTAAGTTTGATTTTCACATTAAATTACAATTTGGAAACACTAAACTCTGACACTACTTGAAAGACGGAAAATGCTGGTGTTGCCGAAGCTATCTGTACACCAGACAAGGCAACTGAGACATATTTTAAACTAACAGGCAGGTGAAAATGGAGCCACTTTATATTAGATAAATTTTAATATACTTTCAAAGTATCAAACTCTGGAAGTTTTATAAACTATAAGTATTGAAACTACTGTTACAAAATTGTAGCTTGCTGAGAAAATACAGCMCTTTAGCCTATTCTTTTCCTTATGTCACGCTTCTCCAATAGATATATAACTGCTATGATGTTAGAGAACCAAATGGAAAGAGAAATGTTGTTAATCAGATCTTCCAAGTACCCGCTTCTAAAAATCCTGTGCAGAAAATACAAACAGATACTGAGACAGCCTTGACATAACTATGAGAGCGACAGAGGAGTTACAAAACAAAATTCAACAAAATATGATTAACAAAACCTCCTAATAAAATCAAAATCCAAGGGAAGTATTTATGGGGAGCACGTGCCTCCTCTGAAAATGCTCAGGGAAAAGAAAGTGCCCTTGTTCTGCAAATGATGCATCARACATCAATGTAACACCAGGTAGCTTCCAAGAGTTTGGTCCCAACAGAGGCTGAGGAGCAGTAAGAGATTTCATATGAACAGGAACCGTAAAAAAGGGATGCTATTAGCACAGGTTTACTCATCCTGCACTAGCTGGGGATAACGTCATATCATATCCTCAAGAAACCATATAACTGGATGTTAAGGTTGCCCAGAGAACCCAAATACGTCTGTGTTTAAAGGGAGGTGCTTTAAAAGCTCTAGAAGAAATATATAATGGTCACAATGGCATATGAATTTTCAATTTTGAGAGGGACACATTTCATATCAGAGTCACTGATGGCTGGATTTCCCCTCCATATATTGTTCTGAACATCTATATTCTCTGAAGATAAGAGCTGGCTTGGAAGGATTCACAGGAGAAAGAACAAATACCACACTGGAGCTTTAGGACAGTTTACGGAATATACACAGGATTAACACAGGCATTGAAGGGTGACAACAATAATGCTGTTCAGGAGGATTTGAAGTGCATAAAGAGAAAAACAAGACAAATTGTCAAGGGAGACAGAGGATTGTATGCTAAAGCAATGGCAGGAAGAGGGGATGAAGAAAGATTTAAGCACAAATGTCCAGAAAAGCTGCATAAAACAGTTTCCCAAGGGAAACCGTGGTAGTTTCATCCCTTGAATCACCTCAAACTCGCATGGAAAAAGTATTTGAGCATATACTGCTAGAAGAATCTCACATTGGCACCAGACTAACCTATGGCAAATGACTTAATGGGCTCCTTTCCGCCCGGGATCCTCAGCCAACACAAAACCAACAAAGCAGACAAACTGAAAGGGCCCAGGCTGGATTTTTTTTAGTCAAGTCTGAGATGCTCCTTAGCAGAAGGATAGGGAGGGAGAAGGGTAAAGCTCAGCTCCTGGGTGATAGAGTTCCTGAAACTTTAGATAAATTTAAATATWACTATAGAAATTGTCCTTAGAAACTTTTAAACAGATTCTCAAATTTGGGATTAAGACATACTAAGCTTTTACCCAATTTTCTCCTAAAGGAGATCTTTTCAAGCTCAGGCATGTCAAAAATGGAGATATCTGCTTCTATCACAAACTAATTTGAACCAGCATTTTCAGCTCTGTCTAGCAGAGATTAGATAGCCTAGGCAATTTTTTATAACAGGTCCCAAGCCAGAGTGGTACGACTGCTCTTGGTGAGATTTATGGAAAGTCATTACTGATGAGTGTTACTGACTGACAGTGATTAGTACTACTATAATGATAAAGTCTTATTCTTACAGTATGTGCTTACAAAATATCAATTACAGTCAGGGACTGGATAGTTTTACACATCACCTTGCTCATTTCTAGAGGGAGAGGTAAAGCTGTATCACTTACTGCTTGCTTGTATCACTGGAAGAAATATTTTGAAAAACTTCATTGCTTCCGCAGAGTGCCTTGACTTTACATTTTTATTTTTTCATTCTTATATACATGCAAATGTACATGCACATAAAAATGTTTACAACTGAATGTTCTAGACTATAATTGCTATAGTAATAACTGTTTTCTGAAGTTAGAAAGGCTGTACATTTATCAAACATAAAACGATGCCTCATCATATATCACTGTCATAGACAGTGGCTGGCCAACTGATCAGCACCAATATGTCCTCATTCTTCAGTGAATGCCACTACAACTATAAAGTCATTTCTTCACAGCCTCTGATTCCTGAATATGCCTCAGGTGTTCTGTATGATATCTTTTTGGTAGGCATGTGCCCCAAGAACAGCTCCTGAATCAGGCAAAATATGCAAGATCTAGTTTTGGATTTCAGCAGAATTCAGTTGAAGAAGCTGCTTAGGATTAAAGTGGTCCTGAGCATCTCCCGGAGGCAGATAGTGTCATCCAGGGACTTAATTAGTATAAATAAATAAATAAATAAATAAAATAAAATAGGTGTTTACGTGCATTAAACAGGTCTGAAGTACCTAGGATAGGTTTCTGAGAGGTTTTAAATTTTTAATATGAGCAAACACTTGCATCTTTTTTGGAACAAGCCACCTTTAAAACAAAAAGAACATTTGCAAATAAATAATTTACTTTTTGTCTTTGACAGAAAAACAGGAAAAGTAAATGTTGTTCAGCAACAAGTCATTTCACATTTGCCTCCCAAGGCAGAGCACCTCTGTGTAAACAGGAAAGGGTGAGCTATGCTCTTGAAGTAGAATAAAAGCTTATCACCTAGCCCATGAACTTTCTAAAGTACAAACTGAAACTCTTCTAGACATTTAACTTGCCAATACTCACTATATATATTCACTACACACAAAGCATGGTAAATATGTGAGTTTTGGCAAATTGTAATATTCTCCACTTTTTCACCTTTTTAGGACAAAATACAAGCCTGTATTTTACACACTGTTCTTCACCTTGCATGTACATTTTAGCTATTAAAAAAAAAAGTGCAATGCTAGCAAAAAAAAAAAAAAAAATCAAACCAAGATTTCCTCTGCATTGATTTTTTTTTTTTTTGCAATGTCATATGCCATGTTTTGTAAACACATTTCTAATCATGTCATGCAGATATATGATTTTCCCGGTCCTTAAAAGAACATCAGTGCAAGGACAGTATTCTGGACAATTGTGTCTACCTGCTGCCTTCCATAAAAGAAGCTATTTTTCAGAATAGCAGGTTTTTTTCTAACAATGCATGTTATCCTCATAACATTTCCAACAGACTTGCATCTTTCTAATAATTCCTTCACTYCTCCTAAAACACATACTTTACTTTTACAACTGAAAACATGTTTCATGCTGTGGGACAAGTACTTCACACATCCTTACCAGCCCTAATTTACTCCTTTCTGCTCTCTTTACAYTGAGAACCCACGACGAGAATACTGCACTGCTCATACATAATGGCACAAGGCAAGTATTCAAGTGCGACCATGATGGAGATGAGGACCCTGAAAAATAAATAAAATATAGTAAAAAAGCATGTGTGCTTCTGTATCTAAAACTATGCATGTTGGGATTGGAACATAATTGAATTACCACCACTCTTTAGGGAAACTTGAAACTGAAACACTATGGGTACTTCAGGAAAGTCCATTCATGTTGCAGCAGATATACAGAAAAAGTCCATTTAGTTAAACAAAAGTCAAGATTAGAGAAAATGAGACTGCCTGATGATTCAAAGGCAAATTGAGTACTCAATGTCAAAAGTAGCTAGATGATAAAATGGATAGAAAAGAGAAGACTAGAAAGTGATTGTTTGTTTTACAGGCCTGGTTAAAATATAATGTGAAAATAACTCCCTTGAACCCAAGGCGCACTTCGTCTAAGACAGAGGAAACCATTAAAGTCATAAAGCAATGAAGAATGATCATTACTATACATATTAGCTGAGTTGAATTAAAAAAAAAAAAAAGGCAAAAATGCTGTGTTAGAGTTCCAGCTACTGCTGTTGGGTATTCACAGGCTGGAGCAGAACATATTCTGAGAGGTCTTGAGCAGATCGTCTTTACATTTTACTTTATTTCATGGTGTCCTGATGTTTGCTTTAGAAACTCTAAAGCCAAAACTACAGTGAATACACTTGCTCCACTGATCTCATCAGCTGAGACTCACATGTCTTAGTCTTTTGGATACTGTTTTTTCTCCCATGACATTTCAAACATGCAAAAAGACAAACCAAGTCTGCTGGGATCTTATCTGCTTGTACTCCTTTGCTTGCATTTTAACTGAAATTTGTTTTCTTAAAAGCAACTTTGCTTTAAAGACACCACCATTCATCTTTGTATTTCCTCATTTCAGCCGATATTGGGGCTGACAATAAATGGCTTTAGAATCTTTTCTGATTTATCATGTTTCATTTCTTTCATCTGTACACAGAAAAACATATTTCACTTTGCAATATACGAGTTTTAATTCTTTTTGTTCCTGATCCAGTCACCCCTGGGTCATATAGGAATCCCAAAACATATTTCCCTGCTACCCAGTAAAACAGGTCCCTAACCAAAAGGGCACGCAACCTTCTAAATAGAAAAGACAGACAAAAGGAGAGAAGAGACACTATGATATCCAAGCTCAAGACAAGAAATTTTAGAATATGCTCTAAGTTGTTGAGAGCTGTGTCAAATCCCAGATTTTCTGAACTTCAGAGTTAATGCTAAACCAGTGATGTGTTTCTGTCCCTATGTACACAAGTTTAAACATTTTTTTCAAGTGTTCACAATTTTGCTGTCATCGAGATTGTGAGAACCTTTAAGCTCTTAAGCAATCACTATATTCACTTTTGAAGGAACACCTCTGCTATTTTTTTAGACACCACATGGTAGCATAGATCCAGACTGCATCCGTTAGCTGATTTAAGTGAAAGAAAAACTTTCACTGTTCTGGATTGATTTTGTTTGCAACATGATTAAAACTTCTTCTACTTATTCTTGCCACCTGCTGTATTACATGGATGCACATTCACTGTATTGTCTTTGTTGTGATTTACCTATATGCATACGTGCAACCTGAAAAATACTGTATCGCCAGCAACAGAGCTTTTTCGTTCTGACAGCAGAGGAGAAAAAGCCTCTAATGGGCTCCCAAGATGCTCATGTACTTCAATTAATATCTATATTTGAGCTACAGCAATACATGACACATGGTAGATGGGACCCAAAATCTGTGGTGGTATCGAAACCGGACTGAGCACCAGAACTTCCCAGAGGACGCTGCAGTAACCAAACTCTCTCCCACAKTGGCCAAAGGCTCTCTGCTTGCAGGAAGCAATGCTCTAACACATGCTTCCTGAACTTGCAAATCCCTTCAGAGCCTCCTCCTGAGCTGGAAAAGGCTTTTGCATCCCCAGGATCACAATTTATTAGCAATGAATGCTTTAGAAGAGTGTTTTTTTTCTAAATGATTTTTTTTTTAAATGTCACACAGCCATCTTCCACAAGGAGAGGATTTATCTTACTCGTAATGAATGAGCTAACTAAGGAGTTATTGTGTCATTTCTTATGTAATAATTTATGAGGGTTTTTTTTCAAAACACTTTTTCCAGAAAGGAAACGGTCAAAACTGAGCTTGTCTTTCCAAGTTTCTCTTTTCCCCCATAATTAACCCCATCAGGTATCACTTTAGTATATGGTACCATCATAGGATGTTCACGACAAGGTAATAAAAATGATAGATCTACAAATTGTCTGTAGCAGATTTATTCACTGCAGTCCCCACAAGAAAGGTTCTAAGAGCGTTCCCCTGCCAAATCTTATTATGGATCCTAATTTCAACTCTACTGGAAGCTCAAGAATCCAAAATAATTTGGTGTTCCTGAGAGAAGACAAATCATCTGTGTGGAGGTCTTTCAACTTACTCTGGTCCCCAAAGCACATTGTATTTCTAACCCACTTCTATTATTTTCCAGAGTGTAGGCAGAGCCGTTTTCCTTCTCTCAACTCATTACAAATATGCCTTCTCCCATACTATGGGACCAAATCCAAGTTATGATCAGCAGGTTCCAGTAATGACTGTCATAACGGGATCCAATTTCTCCCATATCTCTCTTCCTAAGGAAGGGAAAACATTAAGTAATGCATTTGACCATCAAGAAAGATTTAAATAATTAAGAATAACATGCAAGAATACCTTTCAACATGAAAAATTTCTGTATCTGCCTAATCTTTTTTTCCAACAAATATCATAACTTCTGAAGTCAAATTTGACAAATARCTAATGTCATGGTTTGCCTGGCATTCAGATACTTAGCTTGATTGCTTTCTCACCTGTTAGGAAAGTGTTACTTTGATTTTACGAAATTCAATACATGGAAATAAAAGCCTAACCTATAATAATCTTAGATCACTTCTGTATTGTTTTTCCCATCTGATATTTAGAATGAATCAGTAAAGCTTGCGTCAAACAACAGATACACTGTAAGCAAACCAGATGTCTTTGATGATAGGGGACCAGATATATATGTTTGTTGCAGTGCAATAATAAATATATTTTTATGTACAAGAATCCAGCTTCCAAGATTGTCAGATTATTAGTAGGGTTTTTTTTTTCCCCATTCCCTTATTCAGATCTAGATCTTATTTTATGAACAGTGCTTTGGAAAACCTAGATTAGCTTCATTTCTTAGGCACTGCCTGTGTCAAGCATTCAAGTATCACTTGCCCTTGTTTAATGGAATTGGGATGATTAACGAATGCCTTCCTCAAGACAAATGGTATTTTAAAATGCAGAATAGCTCATTTTCTAGCTCTATGCATAAAAAATTTCCTCTTCAAATAACTTGGAAATGTATGCAGTTCAGGAGCACCAAATGAAGCCACCAATGCAGCTTCTCAGATTCTGGTATTTTGGATTCAGCAAAGCCAGAATCAAACATCTTCATCTCCAAAATTTATATAGCCCTTATCACCCTACCATTCTTAACTGATCAGGTGATTTTATCTTTATAACCTACTGTGAAGAGGAGAAGTAAAATACCTGCTTGAGAGCTGGAGAAGTACATCATAAATTCCATTAAGTGATTTACCCAAGGTTATATGAGATGTACAACCAAGGCAGGATCCATCCCCTGGCTCCCGTTCTAGCCTGAACTTCTATTAGAATTATATTTTGCCTTCTCAGCCAGTCTCAGCTGTCTTCCTATCAATGAAAAGGTCATTTATTTGAAGAATAATGTGCAAACCAAGGCTCCTGTCACTTCTGAAAAGTAGATCCCCAGATCACTAACTGCTAAAATTCACGGGTCCTGACAAGTCATTAATACCTCAGTCTCCAATGGGACTCAGATATTCTTTATCATGTTCTTCTGAGCAGTCCCTTCCCTGTCTGATGTTTACCAGCACTTATTTATACTCTAAGCCAGGCATGCCTTTCCAGTTGTCCCCTAATTATTGACTGGATTATCCCATCAGGTTAATCCCTTCCTTACCATTTAGACCTTATATTTAGAGTTTTATTGGTACTTACATCTTCTTGAATACATGTAAAAATATGTCAAGAACTCCATCCCGGCAGGGTTGACCATAGGCCAGATTTTCTTCTTGGAAATACAAAAAATAGATGGGCTTATATTAGCCACAAATTTGTCCTCAGACATTTCAGCAAAGGTCTGCAGTAAGGATATTTTTGTACCTTCTTTTGTAGTTCAGGTGTTAGAATCAGAGGCTTCTAAAATATTGGTTCATAGAAGACCTACTGCTGGGTGGGATATTGGCCTGTGGGCTGCATAACAAATTCATCTGCAATACCTTTTTTTACCTGCTATAGGATGCTCATAATTAAAAAGTCCCTTTGAAGTCTAGATGCAAAAGCTTTGGAGGCCAGAAGTTGCACTTCAGAAACTCCAGAATAAAAACAAGAGAGAACCAGGTGGGAGTTCTCACACCTACAACTATGTGATTGATTTTTTTTCCTTTAAAACCTAAGTGAGGCATGCCTCAGTGTAGCYTATTCAGGTTTCTGCTCCTATTGCTGCTACTCAACACACAAATACTGTTCATATACCAAAATGAAGGAAACTGGCTGTGTTACCAAAAGCACCATTAATGACTGTACCTCCCTGTGTGCAGCACCTAGAAGGAGAGATCCTGCCTTCACACGCTGACTTCTGGGAACAACATAACAAAAAGATTAAATAATTGTCATCTTATCACATGCCTTGATGTCCCAACAGAATACTGAACTGTAAATATATTCTTAGTGGGGACATTACACAAGAAATAATAATTCCTCTTGATCATTCATTAAATTTGCAGACTAGTAACCTGTAGTTCAAAGTTAAGTTATATCTGGTTCTCAAAAAAACCCTATGGATCTTAAACAACCTCCTTACAACGCAAATCATCTTTCACTTCATTACATTGATATTTCAGTTATATTACAACAGACAAATTTGGAAACATCAGAAGAATAATACATCAGTATAGCTGTAAATAAACTATTCCAGGCAGACTGCTATTAGCAGGGTTCTGTAAACAGTACTAATTAGTGTCAGAAAATTAAATAATTTATTATTCCTTTAGCAACCACCCTAAAATGGTCTTAGAGATTGAGTACACAATTTTTTTTTTAAAGACGGTTTGCTGACCTGAAATACTTTAGGATGGATAGAAGTCATGGCCCCTAGCCTTTCAAAAGCAAAAGACTAAAAGAGAAAAGGCACACAGCAGAAATTTAGAAGAGATCAGATTTTGTCAGCAAAACAGATCTATGAAAACAGTGGGTTTCATTTTAGAAAGTGGGACTCCTTGTGTAAATACCACCTTTCCAAATATACTCATTAAGGCATTTAAACAAAAAGTAAGTTTCTACCTGTTTTCTTTCTTCCAGTACATTCATGCATCATCCTAACAAGGCCTTTAGCTGTTTGCATTCACTTACACTTCGTATATTTTACAGAACTTCAACGTGTTCTAAATAAAGCAAGCATTTATTTTCTAGAGTAATTATGTTCATAAACATAAATGTTCATGAAAAATAATTTCATTGTTTCTACTTAAAAATACAAAAATAATAATATCCGGGTAAGTCTACTCATTGCTTTCCACCTAAAAAATGGGCAAGAACTGCATCAAGACATGAATCCATGAACTGTTCTCCTATAGGATACACAGGATTCTCTATGGTGAGATTTAAACCCCAGCTCTGTCTACAAAAAGCCTAAATACAAAATATTTACAAATAAATACAAAAATATTTAAATTCACAAAGTTAATTTATTCCTRCTGCATTTTTCAATGCGAGAAACTTAAATCAATTTTTTTTAAAACATCCTAAATTTTTCCACAAACATGAAATTTTATAAGTCAATACTATTATTCTTATTACTCCACAAGTACTTAAATTTCAGATACTGAAATGCTACCAATTGTAAAAAATTATGTATTTCTTTTAGAGAGCAAATTTAGTTTAGTGTGCAGACTATTTTTGTAGAACAGGCTTACCCGGTTAAAATATGCCATTAAGTTCAAAAATATGAAATTTCCTGACGTGCTTCATAATTATTGGAAATAATTAAAATTGAGGTAATGAAAACCGAGAAAACGTACTTATCCTCTATATTTTTGTTTGTATTTGCTGGCACTGCATAATATGCTTTTAAGGTGCATTCAAAACAACCACTAAAATGATTTTAGGAAGGCAGCTACAGTATTTCATTCCCATTGAAGAAACTGCAAAAACCTGGCTGTGGACAGCTGGGTTCCTCAGCCGTAGAGGTTGTTTCCTGGACAGCTGCACACATGCTACTCGAGTACTCGCTGTCCCCAAGGCTAGGCAGAAAAAGCCTGCTGCAATCAGCTTCGGTGCTGCGCTCACACTACTATTCATCATAGATCCAAACAAGAGTGTTTACTGATGCCAGTTTAAGGCCACTGGCAAGACACCTGGGCAAATCATTAACAGCAGCACCTAGCCAAGGGCAGGGTGATTCAAAAACACATCTCTGAGAAAACTTCTCTCCGACACTATCACGCTTCAAAAGATAGCTTTCATATGTGGTCTTAATTGCACCACTGAAGAGCAAGTAGCAGTACTATTTTCTCCCCGTACATACAATGCCTCTTATAACACTGGTTCCAGTTTTCAGTCCAGACAGCTGGATATTGTAATACAAGTAATAGCTACAATAATTAATAAAGGTTACTAAAGCATAACAACTGTTGCTTTGTGATATCAACTGCATCTTCTGAAATAATGAAGAGTAAGTTAAAATGACATACACATATGGGCAGACATTAGTTGCATTAAGTACCAGTGACCTTATATACAATATAATTCAATTTGGATATTAATGATCCAAACTATTCATTAGAATTGCAGTCTGCAAGCTATTTGCACTTCTAGCATTAAGTTACACCTGGCTCTTCAACAATGAACATCAATCATCAAGATAACACAAGCAAAGTTCTTATTTCACTAGTCAGCTAAATGTAGTTGAAATCTAAATAATAATTCAGGAATTAAGATGGAGAAACAAGGTAAGTCTCATTGTCCATACTTGTCACAGAATGGGTGATAAAGCATGATGGCAAAGAAGAAACAAGGCAATAAGTCAGTTTACTGACTTAAGAAGTTTACTTCTTCAGTCAGATAAATCCAAATCATGGCATTAGGGAATGGAAAGTGCACTAAAGTTTGAAAGCAAATACAGAGGCCTTTTGGTTCTCTGCAAGAAAAACAAGATCCTCTGTAAAACATGATAAATTCAATTTTGGGAAGCAGGATTCAAAGAAACTTGGGATTACCTCCCACTGTCCTCCTTGTTGCAATATACTGAAAAAAGCACAGAAATGTTTTGTTTCCGTGCCAGAAATTTACTTTTTTTTTTTTTATATATAAACAAAAGGAGCTGTTTCATTGCTGAACACCTCGGGAATGCCTGCGGCACGCCTGCTCGCTGTCAGCAATGACAGCACTGAACCACACGGCCACCACRCACAGGCTGAGGCGGGCTAACATTAATACCCACTATCTAGTGTACCGACATCTCCATCTGTGCATTCACCAGGATGTTGCAGATGATCTCTCTCATTGGTGGGACAAGCCAAATGTTAACAGTAAAAAGGGAGGCACAATTGTTGGAAACGGCCAGTTCTCTCTGAACACAGAAGTGACTCAATTAGACAGCCCAAAGATATATTATAAACTGCTTAATTTAATCACATCAGTAGTAGGCCAGCAGGTGTTAGCGCTGAATTAAACCAGATGCAGGCCTGAAACACAAAGGTTTTCCCTCATGTATTCAAATTTAAAATTACAGAAACATAATATATAAATATTTAGCCTACGGCCTTTTCTTCAAAGAATTAAGAAATTTCTTTGATGATGAAAGATTTGCTGCAGAACGATGCACAGATGCGCTTGATTTGGACAGGCAATTTTGTGTGAAAATGTCTTCTTTAAACAGATGTGATTTTGCTCATCTGAAAAAAACAACTGAGTGCTGCCATTCCTTGAGAAAGCAGAACGTGAAAATTAGCGTAAAAACGATTTCCTTTTCTGTTCCTAAGCAGTGAAACTTGCATAACGCTAGGACAAAGCTATATCCTTTCCATGCTGGTTTAATAAATCCTCCCTATCAGCTCCCCCAATCTGTCTCACAAAACATGCTGAAATTAAAATGCAGAGCCTTCACTTCTTCACTCTCCTCCCCTCCCTCCAGGTCTAAGAGGTTAAGATATAAGAAGGTGCTAATCTACTCTCCTTTCATACGCCCTGCAAGAAGATGCCCATGCTGTCTTTTGCAAGTAGATATAAGCTTGTTCCCACTGGGGTGCAAGCAGCTGCTGATTGCTCTGGCCATACTCAGCCCTGACCAGAAACCACATCTCAGCAGTCTGGGCACCGCCAAGCCCAAACTACCAACCCTTGCTCATAGGCAAAGTCAGCTTCCACTAGAAAACAGTAATGCATACTTATTATATTATCAAATTAAAAAGTGAAAAAGGCTGACCCAATGCTGGACGTAAGCCTGAATAATAGTGTTAGCTTTCATTTTTACACTCTAATGAAAAATTTAAAAACAGTGATACTGAACTATCTAGGCCAACAAAACATACTTTTATGTTTTTAAGCTTAAGGTCAACCATTGACAAAGAAGTAATTAGTAGACTATAAGATAGAAAGGTAGGATGACAGATTTACATCCTGAATTTATACTAGGCTTATTTCCCCCTCTTCTCCCACCCCAAGTTTCTTGCATGGCTATTGGTTTAAGTTTACATTTAAAGTCCTACTGGCAAGAGTTGATGTCTTTGGAAATCCCTCCACCCTGATCTTCTGGTCCTGCATTAATAAGCAATGAAAATTTTCACCCCACTACTTGCCTCTGAAAATATTTGCCCTGTTACTAGCAGGAAACCAAGAATTGCTTTAAAATCTATCCTAACATTAGACAATATTCTAACACAGGTTAAAAACTAACACAGATTTTAGTAAAAATTTCTCAGTTTACACCAGCCGCTAACCTATGCTACTGCCTTTCTTACCTCAAAATGTGTGCTGTACCTTTAGAAGCAAATACAAAACTCCCTATACAGCTAAAATAGATCTAGAAACTATGACATGGTGATTCAGAAAGTGATGAAGAGGGTAAACAAGACAAGGTGATACACCATCTGTTCTCCAAGAAGATATTGGATGCGGTGCTCACTGCCAGGTTGTTATTTTCCCAGCAGAGAACTTGGAGCACCTGCAGCTGAACCTCAGCAATCCCATTCATTCATTCACCACTTTGTATCAAGGGCATGAATTATCTTGCAGGGTATCTGTTGCCCATGAACTTTCCATTTCGTTGTTTCATCAGCTCCATGAATAAAACAAGTGGCACCTAGATGCTTCAGTGAAAAGTGGTATCAATTAGGAGAAGATAATTGACTTCATCCCAAAAATAAATTTTGCCTATATAAAAGCCGCAGACAAAGCAACAATAACAACCCTATTGAAGTCAATGGCAACTTGCCAATAACTTCAATGGGATGAAGATTTCATCCATAACATTATAATTGTACCTGGCAAGAAAAAACTTCCACTGAAGAACAAACTGGCCATTTGAATTGATTTAATCAGAGGACAAGATTGTTTTAGCAATGCTTATGAAGACTATAATGATTCATCAAACAAGAGACTGCTAAAATAAAAAGCATCTTTCACATTTTCTACTTAAATGTTGGATATGTTAGAAAGGCATTGGAAAATTCCAGTCAATGGAAATATTTAGCATATTTTATTACAGTTCCATTTGCTTTTAGCTGCAGCTTGAAAATAACCTTCCCCCCTCCTTTAAAATAACAAAGCTTGCTAGCTTAGTTTAAGTACAATTTTGACAGTCACTTACTATAATTCATGATCTCCTCCACTCTCAACTCTGACCTGTGTTGCTGCTGAAAACATGAGATTTTGAAAACATAAAATTTTGAAAACACAGACATCTAATTTGCCTACTAATAGAAACCATTGCTCCATTCCATACCTACAAACCAAATTATACCAGCAGGTGGCACCAAAAGACTCAACTTCAAGCCTTCACATTTTGACGCTTGCTTGCAAGTAGAGTATTCATCAATCTCCTAGCACTCAACAAATATGAGCATCATTATTTTGTATTTAAGTACACCTGCAAAATTTATCTCAACACCAAGCACACAGCTAACATTACAAATCCTGACCTGCAATGCTGAAGAAATTGTGGYGGGCATGCTAATTGTTCACATAATCATATAACAGTAAAATAAACATTTCGAATGCACAGATGTCTAGAAGTGATATCTTCAAAAATATCCTAGTAAAATTCATCTGGCCTTTAAGGTTACAGTAGTATTCTGATGACTGTTTTTAACATTAAAAGTTCTGCAAGCATCTTGACTTCTGCTTCTAGGCTTACTCRTACACTTGTTCAATCCGTAAAGACTGAGCAGGTAAACTGATAGCCAGGTCAATCAGCTTCTATACATAGACTCAATTATTAACCGTTTTCCCACAGTGCAGGAGAGAGATTTAAGTTCATCCTCTGACAAGATTCTAGCTTATATCCCATGACATATTCTAAACAGTAACCTACTAGAAAAAAGACAGACAACTACACCATTTTTAATTTTTTCCTGAGGCTTTGCTATTAAAAAAAGTGTGATCCCTGCTTTTTTTTTTTTTTTTTTCTTTAATAGCAGACTTAAGAGATTTACCAGGGAAAGATTCAGAACAGAGAAACGTGAATTGATGAATGACAGTCACAATAGTGCCAAGTAAAGTACCTCAACCTCAAGAAAGCAGGGCATTTAAGACACGCAAATCTATCAACAGCATTTATTTTGCCTAATTTCCATAGCTCTGTGTTCACCCCTCTGACTTCCTTTGAACTCTCCTTTGAGGCATGCAGTCTTTTCACCTGCTGGAAAGGAGCCCAGAAGACTAATGCTATACAGTGAATTCTATTATGAAGACCACGTATCTAGAATTGAGAGTGCTCATAAGGTTGCGTGAATCTGACTCTTGGCCTTATAGACTGAAAAACTCTCTATATGAATACAACCACCAAAATCTGGTCTTGGAAATGGTGGATTTTCATGCAAACTTTTCAGTATTTAGAGAAAGAATAGGAAGAAAATAAAGGTCTTGAAGGAATGGGGGACCAATCCTGAAAAGTTTTGTTCATTTACAATTCCTATCTAACTCAGGGTCAGCCAAGGCAGTTTAGTAATTTCAAGTTTAGACACTGATTTAGCAGACTTCAGGCAGCAAGTAAGAAAGCATTTCCTGTTTTTTTCCCTACAGGCTGGTAAAACTGAAGTCTGACTAGACTTTATTATCTTTTAAATAATATTACTTCGTTAACCATTGAACCTTATTACATAGAGTAAAAATCTAAAACATGAGGAATCAATTAAAGGCTCAAATTAATCCATTTCATGAAATTTTCTGAAAAAAAATACATAAATGGACTCAGTATTAAAGAAAAGCAGAAGACACTGTTTTGTATTGTGGACCAACTAATTTCATTTCAAGAAGTGGCAGAGAATTCCCACAGTACACACTGCTATTACATAAATATGCTACTATTAGTTATAATTGACCATATGCATAATATTACCAACACTGACTCTTTCTCAGCTGAGGTTTTCTCTCAGCATATCTTACCAGTTTTCTGAATATCAATATTTCTAATCTATAGTGATTGATATCTACTTTCCCAATTTTATTGTTTCTCAAATGTTACACTATTTGCCTTTCAACTTTTTCCATCTTTCAGAACTATTAGGTTTCCTGTCCATGTCAGATACCTCTCTTAAGGTTTAGGTTTAAAGAAAACCTAACCTGTACTAGTATTTTTTCCAGCTATGGTTTTCCTTTGGATCAGTTTCACTTGGAATTTCCCTCAAAATTCTTTCTGTATGTGCTCTAAGTCTTACCTAATTGGAGTTTGTTGTTTTCAGTTTTGCTATTCGGTATTCTCCAAATAGCAAACATACAATATTTGGCATTCGTCCAGCTGGGTAATCTCTCAGTTTTCAGGTATCATCTATATCAAACTTATTTGCTAGTTGTCCACTGTAGTCATAATGAAGACAAATCATTTTTATGGACTGTTCCCCCCTCCCCCCCCCAAACCTTGTAGCATTAAAAAGAATGTATTTTGTAGCCATTCAAAAAAGTTAAGAGTGAATAATGCTTGCAGTATTAGACAGAGAGAAGTAAAATATGGGCATCAAAAATTAGTTCAGAAAACCATTAAAAACATATCAAACCTAGGAAGAAAATACAAATCTTTATTCAAAGATGCTTCTGTTTTTCCAAAACAATGCAACTGCCRCTTTGAATTTCCTATAGCTCAAAGCCTTTATCGGTTTTTTTTTCTCCCTGTCTAAAAAGCCTGCTTTTGTTTTGCTAGAGTTTAATATCTTAGTTGAATTAAACATTAATTCAGCTTCGAATCCATCTTCTCTATCACCTTTTCCTACAGTGCATTGCTTCATAAGAAATGTTTGTTTCTTACGAGGAAAAAAAATTGATTGACTGATTGACTTAAGCTGCAAAAACCATCAGTCAAAATGTCCTTTCCTGTCAAGGAATCAACTTTTCTCTTCTATCACTATAATATAAATAGCTGTCATACTGAGGAATAAATAACAAAAACTACATTCACATAGGTATTCAGATACAATAGTGATAAGATTCCTTAGAATATGATGTGTAGTTTTATATAAAACTGCTGAGAGGTCACAAGTGAAAACAGACAGACTTTCTCAAGGTCTTTCAGTTGCACGTCAAACTCATATTCTAATGACATAATAGTAACCAGAAACAGGCCAGAACTCTGAAATTTGGATCTGAAACATCCTTAAATGAATGGCTGTTGAAAGTTGGAGTTGCTCAGCTAGAGACATCACACTCTCGAGATTCTCTCTCCCTGAAAACTCTAGCAGCTTTGGTAGAACTACACTGAGAATATAATGACAAATTTTATAAACACTAGTATATTACATATAATGATTAAATTATAAATCAAAGGGCTTTATGTTGAATTGTTTTCAATATGACAAAATTTAATTGAAAAGTTGCATGAAAATGATTCCCAAAGATGCTTTCATGTTCAAATATTATGCAAGACAACCTTGCACAAAAATAAATGGACTCATTGTCCATCAACTATTTTAATACTAGTTTTTTATTCAATTTCTCTATATACTTAGGGTGACAATAAGAAGTTGGCCTTGTGTTCTCATCAGGAGAATATCTCCTATATCACAGTGCACTCTGGCACTTTCAGCACAAGTAGTTTCTGCATTCCTTTTGACAACGTTATGAACCCTGCAAAATTATGGATCTGTTGTTGCAACGGGTAGCTGTGGAGCATTATAGAGTAGAACTGTAACATTAATCAAAAACAGTTATTTTAACTCTTCTCTATTTCTACACTTTTGACCATTTTGCTAATCACAGAAGGCATTGTGGTGTAGTAATGACTTGAAAACTGAAAGAACTGGGTCACAAAATCTAGCTCTGTCACTAGTATGCTGTGTGATTTTGTTCAAATCACTTAATCCTTTTCCCTTCCCATCCCTGTCTCTTTAGATTCAAAGTTCTTTGCATCACTGTCTCTCACTATTGATATAGTCTTAACTCCATTGAATTAAATGGAAAAAGTCTTATATGGACATCAATAGAGCCAGATTTTTACACTGTGTTTATTCAGTGCTTAGAACAAAAAACCCTCTATATCATATGGGGTTAACAGAAAATATAGCTACTGAAGTACAAAATACTACTGTATTTAGGAAATGTCTTACAAAGCCTGGAAATGATAAGTAAGAACATTCAGCTCTTAACGACAGCTACACCACTGCTCTCAGTAAAGTCTGGTGACTGTATCAGTGAGATAGAGCTGCCAAGTTTTTGTCAACTTCAGCAGCATTGTCAGGTCAGAGTTAATGAATGTATTTTGGCCAAAACTACTTTTCTTCATGTAAAACTGCATATCTGCAGTTTTAGCAATGGGACTTTTGCCTGGGGTAAAAAAATAATAATAATAATAATAAAAAAAACCCAGGGAGCAGCATGACAGGAATGATGGCAAAACAACATCCAATTACCAAAATCTGTTTAACTCATTTAATTTTCGATCTGGGACATTTGCAAAATTGGCCTCTTTTCTAAATCTGTTTACGTGCATGATTCTAGCCACAGAGCTCATAATGAAGCTCAGTCCCCTTCAATATATTAACACTTTATTCAGCTGAGAATTATCTCAGCCTATCTTCCAATCTAGAATAAATTCAAAGTTTTCAATAAACCAAAACACTAGTAAATGGTATGCACTGGCAGAAAGGGCTCATTTGAACACTCATTTCGAGACTTGTTGAAAATAGAGTTAATTCTGAAGCTAGTCCTTACCAAAAAAACAAACAAAAAAAACCAAACAGTCCTCTGAAATTACTGAAATAAAACAAATCAATTGGACTAAAATGTCTTTTTTTCTATTTTTCATTTTGAAGTGGATATTTCTCAGAGAAAGTATCTTCAGGAAATGTTCCACTTTTGACAAATCTGTATTTCAAAAAAGAAAATATCCGTCCAGCTAGCTCTACTTCATAGTCTTTGGCAAATTTATGTATAGCTCTAGGTCCTCTTTTAGCAAAGTTATTATTTTTACTGAGTATCTTCTTCCCTGATTAGATAGTAAGAATCAAAACACAACAGCATTATTTGAAATTAGTATAATGCAATCAGCTGAAAACCAGCCTAATCTATAGTGTCAGGTGGAATATCTATAGCCTGCATTTTGTAATGAGATACTCACACAGAAAGGATGAAGTCTATTACAGGAAGTGAGGAGCTTCTGTAAAATGTTTGTTCTTATTTTTAATATATAAAGCCTACAGCACTTTAAAAGAGTTTTTCTGATCCTGATCTGCGTAAACACCAGAACTTAAAACAAAGATATAATCAAAGGAACAAACAAGAGAACAAAAAACCCCAAAGGCTTCTTTGAGACAGATGTTCTTGACATGGAAGATTCTTCTTCTTTTCCTCCACCCTAGCTAGTTTGGTAAGATACATTCACRCAGAAGAATATTTGTGCTTAAAAAGACTCCTCTACCAAACCTTAAAAACACTGCCTCTGGAAAACAGYGAGTGAATGGTGGAACTAGCGCCCATAACCACTGGAGCTTACAGCCAGGGTGACTCTGGGACCTGAAGCAGCTTGCCTGGCTTTCCCAGGCCAGAAGTGAAACTGCTTCCTGGACCTCACGGGCTATGGATAAACCTACAGGAGGAAACAGGACTGTAAAAAGCTGAGGTGTTTTGACTGATTTCCTGAATGTTCTTTTTCCTTCAACTATTTTGGCTTCTGAAGCTGTTGTCTCACACCCCTAGAGGAAAAGGGTATACTTTTCTGGGGATATGCTTTATTAATGCTGCTAGGGGAAACAGTAGAGAGGAGAACATTTTAGAAATGTCAAAAGTGATTTATTTAGATATTTTTCTAAAGAAAATGCTTCATCTGGAAGTGTCAAAATGTTGTATTTCACAAGTTTATTATTAAAACCTCTATTCTGTCTCAAAACATTTTGTCATTGAAAAGAGTCCTAACTTTAAAAAAAAAAATAAAAAAATGGAATTGTTTAAACATAGACTAAAAATGAAAAGACCATTTTTAAACACTATGTAACGTTTTGACCCAAAGCGGCATTGATGGATTTTTTGTTTGGTTTCATTCCCTTCGCGTAAAGGCATTAACATTTCTCCTTTTTCTCGACCAAGACTTATTCCACTGGCTTAACCAGAAAGTCCATCGTTTGTTCAGCTCTGTTCTCACACAGCCTGCTGCTGTGTGTTATATAGGTTATTTGAAAAAAATACCTGCTACAGCCCCAGTTAAAAATCCTCATTTCTACACAGCATATTACAGCGGTGGTCCTTCAGAACTGGACTCAGGATTTCCCCGATAGCATTCTTTTGGAATCCTGTGCCAGCCCTTATTGCTTTGCCAAATCTACTGGAGGTGCCAATATGTTTGCCTTAGGATGCCAAGCTCCAAGGAATCCATAGTTTAAAACTATCATTTTGTCCTATGACATACTTTTAAAAATAATAATTTTTATATTCACAACATAATCTCATCAACTTTCAAAGTTAAGGAAAATCATGACAAATTTGCTATAAAAGGATTTAAAATATATTTTTATGTTTTTGAATTTTCCACACCAATGATACTGAAGAACTCATAACATAGTACTGATAATATTTAATAACTTGTTCAAGTTTTTTTCCTAATGTAAAGAAATATCATGTCATAAGGAAAAAAAAAAGCAGTTCATCCAATATATGTTTCATACATCTCACCTATTTCTTCTTTTCTTATATCTTGGCAGTTCCTTGCGATCTGCTTCTGTTACACATATCTACAGACTGGCTYCTCTTCACAGTTAATCATGGAATAAGCTCTACTCCTGATCCATTCTCCCAAGCTACAAATTCAGCTGTCCTTCTACCTACACCACTGCCATCGTGCAGGAGCACAGCCGGTGGGAGGAACCTAGCACATACAGGAAAAGACCTCTGAACTTGACCACAAAAATGAAGACTATTAGTTAGTGGTTAAAACTGTCCTAGTTCTCAGTTTTGCTTTCAGGATGAAACTGCAGGGGAAGAATCAAAAGCCTCAGGCATGCTGACTTTAAATGAAGGGAAAATGTGGTGTAAAAAGGGAATAATTTATTTACAAGAAGCAGAAAAAACTTGTTTCCAGATTAACTAAATACTGAAGAAACTTATATAAATATGTGAAGTTTTTAAGAAAAGATCTATGAAGATTTTCAAAACATAAATTCTGCATTGAAATGGCAATTTCAAGTTCGTAACATTACTAAAATACTATGTAAAGAAAACCAGTATTACATGACCACACATACATTAGCAGAGAGATAAAAATGTAAGGGGTACTTTCTGTCAGTTATTGAGAAATACAATTTAAATTTATAATTTAAAGTTATAATGGCAGGAGCTTCTTTAACTGAATAATTGCTGTTTTCCAACAACAAATTTTGTAAATTTAAAAAATATTAAATGTTTTTATGAGTGCTGTTCAACAGTTCTTCTTTCTTGAAAGAAATACTTCCTTGAAATATTTCCAAATCAAAGCTCCTTGTCGTTTCCTTGTATTTTTTGGGAAATGTTAACTTTTATAGATAGATCTTAGTTTTCTGTGGCAGCTTGACCTGTAATTACTTNTAAGAATTACACAGAACTAGAAGCATTGCTTTAAGGTAGTGATACAATCTAATAATTAAGAGTCATTTAATCCCATTTCAGCTATAGATTCTACATGGGCCAAATTATTTCCCCTCTTGCACTTGACTCTGCTTGCAAATTATAGAAAATGGAAACTGTATTCTTTTGTTCAGAGTGAAACAAATTAGAAAGAAAAAAGGTCAAATCAAGCAGAATTTACTTTATAAGGCTGGCAGATAAATTTATTGCATTACATTTAAAATTTGAGCTTAGATTCACATCCAATTTAACACAAATTTGTAAAGCTGAAATTGCTGCTTGATCATTGTCATAAGGGAAGAAGGAAAGAGGAGAATATATTCATACAGTTAGCAATTTGCTATGCAAAAGTATCACTAGCACACACTGGCATACTGCTACTAGAAATTTGCACTTTGTCAGACAATTAAGAAAAACCTTTTGTGAGAATTTGTAACTTCATTTTCAGCTGTCATTTGTAAAAAGATACATACAGTATTTACTGAGATTAACGTTTCCCTGCCCTTAATTTAACTTGAGGARGAGTTAGTTGTACTTAAGAAATTTATATAATACCTCAAGTCCAGCCATTTGGCACTAATTTAGAGCAGAGGCACCACATACAAATTTAATTAAAAGCCTCTCCCACCCCATTTGCCAATGAGCTACAGCAGATTTGAAAAACGGACTAAGGTTTTCAGAGCTTCTGCACTGTTCATAATAGCAGGGTTTCCGGTTAATACATGAAATCATAGCTTCATACTCAATGTATTGGTTGAATTAACACCCATTCAACGCTTCTCTCCTGACCTTTCAATGTTTGCTTTTGTTCCTGCCTCCTAAAGAGGAACAAAACCAGGAGAGGCAGAGGTGACTTTCTACAGTGTCTCAACAGTTGTTCCATATTTAAGAGAAATGCAATTTAGGTGGCTCAGTGTGAAAACTAGTTTAGCAGYATCGGAAAAATAAAAGAATGGACATGCCTTAATTCAGAGTTAACTACTGCCCTTTGATCCCTATACCAGTCAATGAGGCTTAGCATGTTAGTACCTGAGGTATTGATACTTGAAACTCATTCCTGCCCTATTAAACGCGGACATATTTTGCCAACTCAGTAGCAGCAGGATCATAAACTATACATGTTGTAACTAAGGAGGTTTAATTATTTACAGACGCAATCCCTGGGCTGCAGATGTCATTAAAATCTTAATAAGAYGATGACTTTTGTATATTTGTTCATTGCTAAAGTATGAATGCTCTTTTCATTACAATAACTGTCGTCTTTAGCATTGAGCTGATCTTCTGCAGACTGCTCAGAATCATTTGTTAGCATAGAAAAGTTAAAAAAATCCATCCATTTGATATTAGGGTATTAAAACATCACTGGGCTATAATTTGGGGGTTATGTTATGTGCACTGTTTCAGGCTTGCCACTAAAGCTCAGATTTGCAAGTGATTAAAATTGCAATAACAGCACAGAATTGCAAATGAGCAAGGAGTTTCAAAATAGAATAGCTGAAATTCTAATGATGTTGATCCACTTACATTGCGTCGTTCAAATCAGCATTAATTTTCCTTAAACAATGCTATTCTGTTTTCAAAGGTAAAACTTTTTACTCCCCATATATATACTACTTGTCCTTTACACTATGCTGAGCAATCAGGAATTTTAAGAACCAGCATCTCAGAGTTTGCAAGATACTTATATTATAACAAAAATCTTGGCTCTTGACATAGACAGAAGTCTGGAGTTACCAGAAAGTTTAAGACTTCCAGTTCTATCCCACTGATGTCCTTCCTAGAAAGACACGTAAGTTGTTGGACTATACATCGTTCAGTACTATGCTGCACCAAACTATTAAAGTGCAACAGCATGAGATTAATCAAGCAGTCATCAGTATATTCTCCTTGTTTTGCTGTGATTTAGGTAATGGCTCAAGCAGTTAAAGAAAGGGAGGGCTATTAGACGTAGCTGAAACATGCTAAATTCCAGAGAGGGTAGCGACCTCCCAGCACAGCTGGTTGTCTTATGTCTCAGCCTTTCCCAACTTTCATTTAACTGCCCACTGCCYCCTCCTTCTGTGAAATGGAACTAAGAATATTTGCCCTTTCCTATTCACAAGATGCCAAAGGAATATCTTAAATTCTGGGCAAAATTTCACCCTTTGAAGCATTGCATCACTTCTATTGGAGTTGAAAGGATACAACAGAGCAGAATCTGGATCAGTTTGCACTACGAATGCTCAATATTATAACTAGTTCATTAATTATATATCTGCTAAAGAAGGCTTAAGGTAACCACAAGTACAGAAGAAATACATATTACAATCTAATATGTTTAATTTCAGTTTCTTATATTTGAATATCATCCACGGTTCGGCTCCAATTCAATTTCCACTTAAGTCAATAGACAGGCTCTCCTTTTTTTAATGCATTTTGGATAAGATCCTTATGACCACATTTTTATGAGCCTTTAGGCACCTAACTCCCATCATGGTGAGACATGGTGAGCAAGAAAAAAAACAGATTACTTATTATAGAGAAATTTTATGCCCTGATCCAAGCAAACAGTAGATACTATGATCAACCTTCTGACAAAAAAGTACTCTCATGCAATGAAACACTCTCTGATAAATTCCTATAAATACAATTAATTTCACAGATCAGTGACAGCCTGAAATTTCTGCATTTTCTTCTCAGCCCAGATGCTTTTTTTGCAGGGACTGTGACTGACTGGCATTCATGTAGTTCCACTCACCCAAGGTTACAGGATCAAGCCCTTTTCTCCCACCCTTGAAAACCCCAATCATCATCTCTAGAAGCAAGAAACTAATGTCTGCAACATATTATACCTCTGTTGAGATATACCTGGCAGTAGGCAGAGACAGGGAAATGATCTGTTCACAGTTTTTGCTTTAATAAAACTAAGGGGTAAGATGGAAACTACTCTGGCGGCTGCTGCTTCAGTCCAGGTTCAGAAGGATGTACAGCTACCGACAAGGAGAACTGAGCAAAACAAAGCAGCAGCGTATTTGAGCTCCCTAGCAAATGCAATCAGTGCACCACGGTTTAGGAACATGTGGCAAGCACCACAATAGAGAAAAAGTGAAATGTGCACCTGCTAAAGATACTGCTGTTATTTTCTCACTTTGGTAGATAGATCAGGCAATGTCCATATGTACACCTGAAATTACTCAGCAGTTGATGGAAAGACCACAATAATGACTACAACTTTCACAGTTTTGCAGACCTTCAGAGCAGAAGGCATCACTGCATTATCTGTAGTCTGCTCTCCTGCACATCACAGCATCTTAATGAAATTAACTTGTGAAATTTAAGTCCAATAACCTCTATTTAGACAAAATTAACACCTCAGAAAGGAATCCAAGCCTTGTCTCGAGAGCAAACTCTCCTGCTTTCTCAGGTAGTTTCCTCCTCCTCCCATGATTCCAGATGTTAGCGACTAGCTATTTTAAAAACTTGTTCATTTCTCCAGCTTAAACAGTTATACTTGAACATATAAATATTGATTCTTAGGTTTTAACAGTTAAGGAACACTTGACTGCCTGCTATTATTTCTCTTCTACACTGTAAGCCAGTCACCTCATTTACTAATTTTATGATAAAATATATAGATCGAGCTCTAAGTTGCTTACTGTGAGGCCTTTTTTCTACTACTATGGCTTAGTTCTGCATTGTCTCCAATTTTGCAAAAATCCTTTAAAAAGCAGTCACCTAGAACAGGTACAATATTGCAGCATTAGCATCAGCAATGCTGTACTCAATACTAAAATTATCACCGTTCTCTAAATATTCCTTAGTTTGGACCTTAAAGTAATTCTCTTAGTCAGAACATTGCGCTGAGTTTTCCTCACTCGGTTGATTGTCTGGATCTTTTCCAGAGCTCGTTTACTTCTCAAGATACTATCCTCTGCTTCGTAGGTATAGCCTTCATTCCTGTTTCTTAGTTATCAGAAATTATTTTATATGTACTTTGAGATGAGTGATGAAAACGTTGAATAGCACCGGGCATAATATCTGTCCCTTCGGAATTTCATTCGAAGTGCCACACTTGATGATGTTTTGTCATTGACACTGGCTTTATGAAGTCTGTCAAACAGCTAATTCCTAATTCATTTAGCATAAGCTTTAGTTATGTTCTGTACAATTTTATTAGCCAAATGTCATGTGATAGTGCCAATATGCTTACAAAATCCGATTTATTTCATGCAGGTAAGTTTGTTAAACAAATATAGAATCTTTTCAAAGATTGTTACTAATCACATTGCTATCCTTCACTCTTTTTAAATTGAATTCCTCATGACATTTTTCATTCTTTTGTGTAGGACAGAGGTAACATAGCCTGTGTCATCCCACTTGCCCTTTMTTTCACATGTTTCTGAGCTTTTACTTTGTCACAATTTCCATTCAAATGAGCCTCTCAAGGTTCCTCAGCTAGCTCTTTTAGAGCTCCTGGACTCCTGTTGATTTAAGAATGTGAAACACTCCTTTAGGCTGGAAAGTATATCAGCACCTTGATGAAGTGCAAGCACTACTCCTCCTCCTTTTCAAACACACTTGGATACAAACCTTTGAACATCTTTGTGCTTCCTGGTTAACAACTTATCCCAGCAAGTGAGCAGGAGCAAACTAGAAAAAACAGCCCCCTGAAGCTTTGAAACCACTTTGCTAGCAGCCATTGAAAAATACAGAATATAGTGGTAGGGTACTGCAAAGCAATTTTCCTTCTGCCCCTGAAATCATCTTTCTAGCATTCTCACTGTGAAACACAGAGGTACAGAGGTTTTTATGTTGTTCCTCTGCAATTGTTTTGACTTTCTTAGATCAAGGTAACACTACTTGATTAATTTTAAGGCAATCAAAGTTAGTGAATGAGACTCCTTTGACTACAATACACATTTAGTTCAGCAGGTCAAAACATTTTAGAGTAAAGAACTTGAACAAAAAGAAAACCCTATTATGTCCTAATCCTTAAAAGGATTTTTTCTTTTCAGCATCCTCAAAAAAAAAAAAAAAAAAAAAAAAAAAGCTGAAGACAGCCAAAACACTGAATACACAGTGAAAACACTGAGAAACAGCAGCTGTGCACAGCAGCCACACTTTATAGCATTTTTAACAGCTGACTATAGATTTAATACCACTAAAATATTATAATTCTTAAGCCAGCCAATATCATGCCATTGAAGTTCTTTATTCATTTGTTCAAGTTGTTTCTCTGACTTCTTCCATTGACATCTAAGCCATTACACAATGCCAACTGCAATGTCTCCATGTTATGATGCTACTGTAACTGCAGTCTCATACATTTCTAGTTTTCGATGCTAATTTGAGTTGCTTCATACATCCCTTTTTCTATTGTTAATTGTAGCATCTCAGGCATTTCCGTTGACACAGTAATCGCTCCAGGGATACTGAACTGCAGTGTCATTGGCAAGCACYTAGGCCTGCTATTTACATTACAACTAATCTAATTCAAGCTAGTTACATGAACAAAAGAGTGATGTTGTCCGCAATTCCACCTGAAATAAATTCTAGTATTTGAATTACAAGTACATTGTAAAGAGGGAAAAAACCCACGTTCCAGATATTCATCAGTAGCCCATTTCTTCATTCAAGCAACATAACTTGAAACACGATTTTCCAGTCCTTACTAAGTTCCATTATTTGGTTTCTAATAGTAGCAATTTAAAAATAAAAATAAAAAATTATAAGAAAAGTAAAATTCTCTCTCACACTCCTTCCTTTCATATACACAATTTGATTTTTGTTGTTTTTGTCTGAAAGTATTTGGGACTATGTTTTGTAAAACATTCCATTAGAAACACATATTTGGGATCACAAACGACCTAGGAGAAACACTGTCATAAAATTTTCCTGCCTTTGTACATTATAAAAGATCTGAACATTCATCTATTTTTCCAAATCCTTTAAAAATATTAATAAAGTTTAGCTACAGGTAGCCCTGGATACTTCTGAGGATCAAAAAACCCTTTTAGCTTCTTCTGACCTGAGCCAGGCAAGGCAGCAGGCCAAATTCCAGACATTTTGTCCTCAGGACGTAAAGGGAGCAGAAATGTTTCACACTTGACAGATCCTCCCCAGCTCCCAAAGGAATCCATGCGCAGAACGCAAACAGTGGCGCCTCCTGTTTAGCTGAACTAGTTCATAGAGATACAGGGAACATACCTTGCCCTGAATTGCTTCACTCACTTTTGGCCTTCTGCATCCCAGCCATGGTACCAGAGGAAGCAGCTATTTGCACACTATGAGAGAGAGCAGAAAAAAGTGTTTTTATTCCCTAATGCTATATTACCTCCAGATACAAAAGGATATATCCTACATTCAGAAATACAGAGACATCCGTTTATGTCAATAAATGCCCACTCATGAGCATAAGAGGGCAAAATGTAATTTGGTGGAGTGAGTTAAGTACGGAATGAGAGCTCTGTAATTCCCTGTTTAGTTTGACTCAGTCCCTTAATGCTATTTTCACATACCAACTTTTGATATTCAGAAAAGAGATCAATACAAGTTAGGGTCAGATGTTCATTTTGTCAATTACTATCAATAATCACATTATTGACCTAGAAATACATTTAAAAAATATAAATGCAAAAAACTTAGYGCATCACTGCTTTTAATCAAAGCACTACTGGTATGCTCCTTCATTGCCATTTTTCTGGATTGTCAGCTAATTTTACAGAATAATGGAAGATATCTGATTCATTTATAATTATCTGGAATTTAAAGGCATTACTTCTTTTGGTAGCAGAGCGAAAAGAGAGTAAAAAAAAAAAACAACAACTGAAAGAATTCTTAACATCCCAATAGATCGTTTTATAGAATTTCCGAAAGTTTCTGATCAATTTTCTTCTTTTTTTCCCTTTTTAATTGGAAATCAAACTCTAATAACAGAAGATGAGAAATAAAGACAGATTAATTTGCAGTTAACTATGATTGGTACCTAAAAAAAWACAAACAAAAAACCCACTATTTCACTGTAGTTTTCCTATATGTGCATTCAACTTGAGTAAGGAATCCAGTAAATACTAGGTCACATAGACAGATGCCAGGACTCTTATAATCTTTAGGACTGCTGAGACACACTCCTTGAGACCAAGTCAAAATTTTAGTTCAAAATCCACAGACTTTGTAGGATCTGAAGGGGCCCAATTAGTTTCCTTAAAGCTATTTGTATTTAAAAAAAAAAAAAAAAGATGAATCCAGGAAGTTTCCTTTATTTATACACATATTAACCATATCTAACTTTACAAAGCCTCTGCAAATATAATTTTCTCTAAAGACTGTGGTAAGCAGACATCCACCTTTAACAGAGTCCTTCCACCCAGAAGCTCAGCCCTGTTTTGGCTAAGGAACAGTTGCTTCTAACCTGCCTATTTTTCTTTCACACTGACTCAGTGGAAGCTCTTAAAAACACAGGAAAGACAGTGCTGTGCCATAGCCGGTGAGACAAGGTTAGATCAACCCACTGATGATTCTGCGGGTCGTTGCCTTCCTATGCCTTATTGCTGYGGAATTTCAGCCATGTCCTCAATCCAGTGGTTTACATATGCTTTATCAAACAGGTTGCCGCAAGAGAATCAAACAAATTAACATAAGCTAATACTCATCTCCCAAACCTAACAAGCAGGCCAATTTCAACTGCTCCTTAAGGATTTTGATAGGCTGAATGTAAGTTAGCATTTTCACCCACTGGAGAAGACTTTGCCCAACACATCACAGAATCACAGAATCAC
>NW_020451033.1:346469-397120 GCF_003343035.1 Apteryx rowi | reverse complement strand
CGGCAGGCCACAAACCTCTCTAGACATGAGGTCAGGTCGGCAGATAGATGCCTCCGTCCCCTGCAGCAGGGAGTCCCCCACAGCAATCACCCGCCACTTCTTCCGGGCGTTCCGGCAGGGCACAGGGTCTGTTGTCCCAGGTACTTCCCTTGCAGCCATGCCTATCTCCTCCTCAGCCTGGAGGGCACTAAACTTGTTCTTCAGCTGCAAGTCTTCGGGAGGAGTAGGAGCCTTTCTCCTCCCACGAGCAGTGACCAGTTTCCAGCCTTCTTCTACGATGTTATGATGTACCGTTCACACGGCACAGAGCCCTCCGGCAACTCCACTGCTGCGGGGGGCTGGGACTCCCGAAGCTGCACAGTCTCCAAGAATACCCTGTCTATCTCTTGCTTGACTTCTCGGATGCTGCGCAGCCTACTGACCTCCTCCCGTAACTCCCTTACCTGACGACACAACTCATCAACAGCAGCACACCTCCTGCAGGAGAGCTGGCTGCCAGCCCAGGCCTCCCGGAGAGGCCCCAAGCACTCCCTGCAGCCTGAGACCTGTAGAGCTGCATCTGCTGTCAGAGGGTCGGTCTGGGTCCAAGTCTCTGACACAGCAACCCCAGCAGCCACTGGGGAACGTGCTCTGCGGTGTGTCATGACCATACTTGAGGAAGCGAACACCACAGGGATCAGAAACGAAGGCACCTTCGTGCGCCCTTCTGCGCAAACTGCTGAGCAAACTGCTGCATCTGTTTGCTGCCTCTGTTCACTGCACTCAGACATTGATAGTGGGAAAAGGCCCTCGTGTAAAGTGAGACAGGACATTTTCCATGAAGGGCATAGGTTTAACAAAAGCATTTTTTTAATTTCCATTCCCATACAGATTTCACCTTGTAGCATGCTTAGTTATGCTACATGTGAACATGGAAGGTATTTTTTCCCTCATGCTGTTCAAGAATGGTATAGCTACAGGTTTAACTTCCACTCTTAAACTGACACAAATTGCTTTATCATTACTATTTTATTTTTACAATCATTCCAACCTAAAATTTCCTCTCAGCAGTGTGGCTCTTTCTTTATTAGCCTTTTGAAAACATCAGGTCAGAAAATTCAAACTGTAAAGCAGCCATTACTTGGTTATTGATGCTAACCCTTTGATAAGTCTGGGGAAGTCAGGTACATTATGTCTGGGCCTTTGAACAATTTCTTTTCCTTTTCATTCCAGCAAGTAATAACATCAGAGAGATCGAGCTAATTCTTCCAGTTTCTAATCAGTATTGCGGACACATTTATTTCAGGGACGGAGCCTTTCTGCAGCTATTGAGAATTTCAAGTTGAAAAGTTAATGATTACAAAAATGTTACCGAGATGACATAGAGCACCGTTCTGCTGCCTACAGTTTTGCAGGAAAACAAAGTTACTGGAAGTAGCAGTTGTTCATCCTGGTGAAGTAAAACATTATTAAAACCATTTAATATGCATGAATTGACATTTTACAGAAGAAATTATGCTTAAATGCTACTAGTCATAATCAGTATAGATTTGTCTGCACTGGCCAGTGCCCTTTTTCCTCATCTTTCAGAAAGCGGGAGATGGCACATTTGGTGTTGAAGGAACTCTCATTAACCTATTCCTCCAAGGGTGTGCTTCCCTCATTCAAGTAAGAAGCTCAGACCTCAAGGCTATCCTCCACATTAGCCCTGCCTTTTCCTAGGGTGTTATTTTTAACTCCTCTGAGAAGATAATTTTGGTTTCCACCAGTCAGTTCTCACAGAGAAGGCAGAGAGAGTAGAAAGAATAGTTATTTTCTGTCTGAACATGTGGAAAGTCAGCTTTTACTGTTAAATGATTAAACTTGACTTTGATTTCTGTTCCTCTTCCCTTATGGCAGAACATCATGGAACAACTGAAAAAGTTATTTCAGTTTGCTTTCTGAGCTCCATGGAGCTGTTAGTGATCACACTCCAAAAAACTGCCCTTGGTACAAGCCAGGATTTTCATATAAGTACCTGGTTCCCAGAGCTCAGACTCTAAGGAAAAAATAATAATTAAAAAAAAAAAACAACCAACAAACACAAGACTTGACAACACTGGAAATTTTACAAGTACTGTACATTAGGGGAGCACACTAAAGAGCTTAAAAGCTTTCCTTCTTTTAAGAAAGAAGAAAACCTCTCTCCTCCACCTACAAGACCACCCTGATGCAGGGTGAGGGAAGAGACAGCTATTGATGCTTGAGAAATTTAAATGAAGCAGAGCAATTCTTGCATCTCCCTTCTCCCAGCATCAAAATAATTATGCAAAAGGAAATGGAAATAATCATTGACCAAAACTTCCAAAACCTTTAACCAACCTCAACATTTTACTATATTCAAACATTGGTTGAATATTTTTCACTTACTAGATCTTTTCTTCTTTATTAGCTCCAGAGTACTTCAGCAGCAAAGGAATTTCTGAGCATTTTGGCCAACGTGTCTAATATTATATATGCAACTGAAATGTTTTTCAAGGTTCATGCAGAGGTACAGCAATGCAGATCTTAAAGACCATTACAGAATTCTATCAGAAAAAGTTTCCAGTAATTTCATCTGTAATCCGTGCTGATAAAAATACAAAAAAAAATCTTTAATAATCACTCAGCAGACAAACACAGAAGTAAAACTATTCTTTATAATTCTAACACAAACTCATTGAGATTACATCTGCAAAGACATGTTGGAGTGATTTATACCTATCCTGAGCATTAATAAGCAAAGACAATATTAAACCTATCCCTCCAGTAGACTTCTATACAAGGACTGCCATGCACCAGTGTGTGCTCTGTGAGAATGCCCAGAAAAAAGCCAGAAAAATTGGCAAGAGGGTTATCTGCCATATTCCAGCTCATTTTGATACACCAAGGTTGGTTTAAACTCTGAAGCATGAGGTTTAGTATCCCTTCTAAAATTTCTGTTAGCATTAACTGCTATAACTCTAAATAAGCAGGTCCTCTTTGTACCATTCATTGTATTATAGTTTATGAACATGTAGGGTTGAAATTCAGTATTTCTGGAACTGCAAATCAGATGCAACTCCATTAAAGTCAGTGGGTTCTGGGGTTTCATTCCCTTCCACTCTAAACTTATAGAGTCACAACTCTCTTCATTCTGTTTCCTCTTCTCGTTCTAGGCAGATGATGTGATTACTTAGTCACGAAATCTGAACTTTCCCATCATTTCTGTAGAAAGACTGCAGACTTGTCAACAAAATGTTCCTTTTTATTTCCCAGTCTTTCCTCTTTTGTAGTAATTGCAAAGGAAGGTGGGCACACAGGCCTGAGAATCAAATTGCTTCTGCCTGGTGATGTTTGCCATTGGAAAAGTCTGCTGTGGATAGAATCACAAGTTCTCTTCCTCTAAGCAGAGGCAGGGCCAGTTTTCCCAACCTCCTGCAAAGCACAGACTGGATCTTTCTGGATTCAAAACTGGATCCTTCACTTCTCCGACTTAGAGAGCTGGTATTAGACAGAGCTGGTATTTTTCCTGAGATGGCTACTGTCTGATGGCTTTTTATGCCATCACCTTGTTCCTGTCTTCTTGAAGCAGTGCATTTCAAGGGCTTTAATTAGGTACATAGCTCCAAATAGTGACCAGCTTTGTCCCCCACAAACATTTTGAGAATATTATTTACTTATTTACAGCCTTTCATTGTTCCAGCTTTTGAATTCCAGTCATTTAAAGCATCAGCCTTTTTTGCAGAATACGAAATTCAGTATTAACATCTGTTTTATTCTTTTTTAGATACGGAAAACAACTTTTTTTTTTTTTTTTTAAAGATCTCTACTGACTAAAGTTTCCAAAATAGTGTTTACTTTCTCATGTTTGCAGTGAAATTAAAAGTCAGTACTATCACAAACAATAGTTTGCCAATAAGTATAAACTACTTTGGCCTTTCCTGGTCCTTCTAAGACAGCTAACTCCTAGAATAAATGACAGTAGCATTTTCAAAGCTGCTAAGTTATTCTGATCCCACTGAAGCAGATACTGTCTGGCATGAAGGATTTTAGAACTGGTGAATCTGAACAGACATGAATAACTGAGTGAGCAGAATTCACTGTTAAAACCTTGATAAAGAGCTTAAGATAAAAAGGGAGATTTATACTGAAATAGAAGCTTACAGTAGCAGAGCGGTTTAATTTACCCTGCCATGTAGTAAGCAAAAAGGAATGTAAAAGGTGAGTAGATAGATCTGACTTGTAGATAGATCAACACTTTGTTGATCTCTGGCCACAAAACAATTAATCTTCGAAGTGCAGGGCAAAAGTAAAGGGGAAATTGATGTCAAATCAGTTAACCACAATCTGAAATTGAAAAAAGGATGCAGTATTGATAATGATGGCTAACACAAGTTCCCCCTATTAAGTGACAGCATCCATTGCAATATATTAATTACACAATGTAGTCAGTTTGATCTCCCAGTCTAACACCATAGCAGTCAACTGCAGCAATGTTTCCATCATTCTCTTAAGAACTTCATTTTCTTAGCTGAGGCTGAACAACTTTTTAGAGAAAAAAAAAATCATTTCAGCTATCAACCATAAGCTTTGTTTATCTACACAATTTGCTTTATGAGGGGAACAGAACTGTTCAGGAAATAAATGTAGGCACAACACTATCGCTATGTTAATATACTTGGAAATTCAATTTGGAAACTATCTTTAACTGTCATGTCTCCAGACAACAACCAGTAAGCTATAAAACCCGTATGCATTCAAGGGTAAAAAAGAAAAAAAAAAAAAGTGGGGGAAGGGGAATAGCAAAAAGGAGAAAAGGAAGGGAATCAGATAATTAAACTCTTCCAATAATATGTTATTCTTCCAGAACACATATGAATACTGTATGTGTATTAAATTGATAATGGCATTTATTAAAAAATGCTACTTGATTCTAAAAGAAGAACTGTATGAAATGACAGGAATATTCCAATAGACTGACATTTTTCTGCCTTCCAAGCATCTCCTCAAGCAGTTAAAAGTTTCTTTAAGGAAAGTAAAACCTAGCAAGTCTCTCCTGATCCTTTGCAGTTTTACCACGTGTTGCTCAAAGACTAGCTCAGACATTTTTTGCTCCTCATCAGAACACAAAAACAAGACTTTTCAGCATTCCTCATGAAACTGGGAAGATGAGCAGACACACTGACCATCCTGGGCTGGGATTCACCTCCTCTAATTTTAGGCACCTACCTGTGATACCCAGGTGAGAAGCATCACCGAGGCTCCAATACCACTCAGGGAGATCAGTGATTGTGACCCGTGTTGCAAAGTGTAGTTGGAGGCCTGTAGCTAGCAGTGTCCCCCAGGGGTCAGTACTGGGTCCAGCCCTGTTCAACTTATTCATCAGTGACCTGCATGAAGGGACAGAGTGAACACTCAGCACATTTGCCGATGATACAAAACTAGGAGGAGTGGCGGATACACCAGAGGGCTGTGCTGCCATTCAGAGAGACCTGGACAGGCTGGAGAGGTGGGCGGAGAGGAACCTCCTGAAGTTCAACAAAGGCAAGTGCAGGGTCCTGCACCTGGGGAGGAATAACCCCGTGTACCAGGACAGGTTGGGGGTTGACCTGCTGGAAAGCAGCTCTGCTGAGAAGGACCTGGGAGTGCTGGTGGACACCAAGCTGACCATGAGGCAGCAATGTGCCCTTGTGGCCAAGAAGGCCAATGGTATCCTGGGGTGCATGAGGAAGAGTGTTGCCAGCAGGTCGAGGGAGGTGATCCTCTCCTCAGCCCTGGTGAGGCCACATCTGGAGTACTGCGTCCAGTTCTGGGCTCCCCAGTACAAGAGGGATGTGGCACTACTGGAGCAAGTCCAGCGAAGGGCTACAAAGATGATTAGGGGACTGGAGCATCTCTCTTATGAGGAAAGGCTGAGAGAGCTGGGCCTGTTTAGCCTAGAGAAGAGAAGGTTGAGAGGAGATCTTATCAATGTGTACAAGTATCTGAAGGGAGGGTGTCGAGAGGATGGAGCCGGACTCTTCTCAGTGGTGCCCAGTGACAAGACACGAGGCAACGGGCACAAACTGAAACACAGACAGTTCCATCTGAACATGAGGAAAAACTTCTTCACTGTGAGGGTGACAGAGTGCTGGACCAGGTTGCCCAGAGAGGTTGTGGAGTCCCCTTCTCTGGAGATATTCAAAACGCGCCTGGACGCAATCCTGTGCAATGTGCTCTAGGTGACCCTGCTTGATCAGGGGTGTTGGACTAGATGATCTCCAGAGGTCCCTTCCAACCTCAGCGATTCTGTGATTCTGTGAGACCTTGTCTCACAGATACATCACACCTTGGTTGTGCTGAATCTTCCTGTAGAGATGTCTATGGTGCTGGATACTGAGGTAATCTACAGCAAGCTTAATTCAGACACCCTACAAGACATCTACGTTTAGACAGAATAAATAAGGCCTGAATATTCATGGCATCAGCTCATCAGATTTGGGATAAAACACTCACTGCATCACGGTCACTGTTCTAAACCTAAGGCAATTGGCAACATTGGCTCATGGGGTGGGACACCTCAGCAGATGTCTGCTGTGAGGCTAGTTACTCAAGACTTCCTTTATGTAATCAACATGGGGGAAAGGGTATTTTTTAGGGTACAGTTCATCTGATCCATTTTAGCTGTCTACTTCAGCATGAAACAAACCAAATCTGAGCAGCTCCCACTTCTCTCCACTAACTATAAAAGGAGGTTCAACAACCAGCTTAGACGTAAAGAGATACTGTTTTCTTCCAGAACATCTCTCTTTCCAAAAGGACACCATCTCACTGACATCCTCTATGCATCCTCAGTAAGCTGTCATTATTCCTCATTATAGACAGTACCCTATACTCTAAGAAACAAGAGCAGAGAAAGTATGATTTCCTTTTCTTTTTATTAAAGGACCAGTTCTTTAACTGTTGCCTCTATCATCACTGATCCTTAAATTAACACCTCTTGAGAGGAACAGGACAGCGAACTATTACTTCAGGCTGGCTACAAATTCAGGAAGACTTTTTGCATCAGATACATTTTTTTCATGTTTTGAAACTGTGCTTCAGACACATCAGTTAGATCTTTACAGACTAATGAAATGCTTATTAACCCATCACTAGCTCATTTTATGTCTATAATCCACCTTGAGGAAGAAACAAGAAATAACTACAGTTAGCATACTTGAAATTTGCAGTAGAAAACCAGTGGAAAGAAAAGAAAACAGACAACAGAAGCGCATAAAAGGCCAATATCATCTATTAGAAATTACTTCTTAATGTAAAGGGCAATTTTTTCAATGTAAACAGCCACAAGAAAAGATGTACTACCTCAGCTATCAAAAAGGGTATGTTTACAAACATAGCTCATCTGGGAAAGGTATAGAAGGAAAACTGTGGAGCCATCATCTTGATCTACCTTTATTGCCTGGACAGACTTATTCCATCTTAAAATACTTATCTACTTTGGCAAAACTCTCCCTGGATGAATCACTGCACTAGGAATCAGGGAACATAGGGTCCAGATTAAGTTCTGTTTTTGCCTGCCTATATGACCTTGAACTATTTAATTAAGGCCACTTGCCCAGATGCAGATAAAAACTCTTATCAGTGATTTCTAAACTGAAGCATATATTTTAGCCAAAAATTACTTCTGACAGGGATGCTACTGAGTACCTTCCCGACAGGAATATTCTCAAGTACCTCTATGTACTTGATAGTGATAGATACAGTGATAACAAGATCCTGTTCCTACTTCAGAGGTACTTACTGCTGAGCCCCCGTGGTGCATCCTTTTTTCCAGTTGCCATAACATGTCAGAGGAAGTGCCGAATGTGTGAATACCTCCTCTGAAGTGTCAGAGCAATTGTCACTAGGCGGGTTCTGGAGTCAAACAGTGACAGAACACATCAAAAAGATAGACAAATGCATTAATCAAGTAATCAGATTACTCAGCCAAAGGGTAATGCCAAACTGAAACCACTTTACGCCAACTCTTGCTGGATAGTCAGTGGTGATTAGCTCATCAGTGGTTACAGGCGGTATAAGCTTCAAAGCAGCTACTCCCATAGCTCTGCCAAGGGGACTTTTGAGTCAGAGACACACAGGGGATGATCTGGTCACAGAAGAAACACAGCCAGAGCAAACAGCTCAGATAAATGTTAAAGACTGAAACCCTATTTTTACACTGGATCTCATGGTTTTTATTACTTGCAGGTTTTCTTCCATGGGGTCACAGTGTGAGCTGGAGACTTGAGAGACCAGGCAGTTTACTCAAACGCTCAATAAATGATGAACAATAATTTCTATTCTCTCAACTATGTACCAAACCATCTATAAATTTGGGGTCAGATTCTTGGCTGCTGTAAATTAGAATAGTTCTGCTTAAGTCCATAGAGATGCACCCATTTACATCTGTAAAACAATCTGACCTCCTCTAGCGATGAGATTTTGCCTGCATATTGCTCAGGTCAGATTCACTTGTCTGTATTTTCTTGGTTTCTGTCTTTTAATGGTTGTACTTTGCCCTTTTAGCCAGAGGGAGTTAGCAAGTGAACTCAGAGAAATATGTTATTTTTGAATATGAATCACATTTATGTCCCATCAGTTCATCAACATTTCCTTTTACACTAATAAGCTATTAAAAATCTGTGTTAGAAGATCACTAATCTTTCAAGGGATTAATATGTAGCTCATCCAATTCTATCACTTCCATGACAGTGGAATTTGGGAACAGAGCACATTTCATTTAAAAGAAAAAAGGAAACATACATGCAAAGAGAAATGTATTGTCAAGACTTGCAAGGGCCTATGTTGTTATTTCAGATATTTATTTATTTCACTGTGACCCCATTCTTTCCACTGTTTTGCCCTGTAATGACATCAGGCTTTTGACATGATTACAGCCTTAAAACTGCATAGCGTCATAAGGTCAAAGAGGGGGCAGAAAAGCAAATGTTAATAGTCATTACCCATCACAACAGCACTTTGTAAGAGCAGGTCATCTGCTGTGTATCTGTCAGATGATGGGCATGAACAGGAGAAGACCCACTCTGGCTGAATTAGAAGAGCCTTGCTTGGGTCAAGTGATTTCTTGTAGACTGACGTTGTGAGACTGGTGCTCAGACTCTGTAACCGAGGTCTTAGCTACCAGAAAGAAAATAAGTCCATGTGCATAGCAACATGGATTTCAGAGTGTTTATGAAGTACCAGAGCCTAGCCAGGGGAATGCATGTGCCCTTAGCAGCCATGACAGAGTGCAATGAGAAAACTGAATCCTCTCCAGAGATAAAGGTGAATGAAGCCCTTGCTTTCAGCAGAGAAAAGGGAGTTTTGGTTTCCCGACTTCTTTGCTTTAATACTGCTTTGCACCCTTGGTGACCTTGGTGGGTGTATTTATCTATAGTCAGTGACAGCTAAACCAGCCTTCAGGTTGCAGCATCCCACGTCAAGTTAAATGCACTGAAACCTCCTTTCTCAATTGCAATCTTTGCTGCTTCAGATACCTTTTGTCCTTCAAGATGGATCTTTCCATCCAAACCCCAGTCTATGATGTTCACAAGTTATTCACAATACACAAATGGTTCAGGAAAACCATCCATGCAGCAGCTTATATAAGAGAACTGAAAAACAAATAGGCTTACCAAACATTAGTAGCCGACTCTGCTCTTTACAGTAATCCATCAGCACTATTACTCTGGTGAGAGGCAGCAGCAGGAAATACCTGGATGCTGCCTGCTCTGCACACTGCTGGGACCTGATAAAACAGTACTTTCCTTGTGGTACCAGAAAGTTAGCTGGACCACAGAGGTGAATTCTCCAAGGGATCTGCAAAATATTAGCAGCCTCTTTCTGAGACATTTGGAACCACACTGAAAAAATAATTTAATGATCTCCTGCTGCCTTCAGCTGACATACAATTCTGTGAGCTCTGCAGACCCATAGAGAACAGAAGCATCTCATTTGTTTCCTCCTACTGCCATCCTAACTTGGCCATATCGCTGCAGCAAAGTAATAAAAACCACACTGAATAGGAAAATGGGCTGCTATGGAGATTATTTTAATGCATTATACACAGTATTCTCCGATAAACTTTCAGCTCATGAATTATCCTGAGCAGATCATAGTTTTCCCAATGGCACAGTCATTATTCAAAGTTCTTTGTCAAATCACACCCAATAATCTAGCCTGAACAGCAAATTAAGAGTGTTCAAAATTGGAATAGTTTTGCCTGGACACTGAGCACACATTCTGCATCAGTTCCCAAACTGTCTGCATGTAACTCATTGCAGGCACTCATTAAAAGGAACTGGATATTTAACTCCCTCTCAAAACTCTGTAATTTTAGGGCATAGCCTCGTTTATGAAGAGGCAAAATAAACCTCTTTCTGTTATTGTGCAGAGAGACAAAAAACATAACTCCAAAGGCCTCTGTCTGGACTTTCCAAATGGGCATGGCAGTGCAGGGTTAGGTAGAAATGTGGCCTCTGTCAAGCTGCTGTCTCTCAGTTTCTAAGAGGAAGCAAAAGCACAAAAGAACAGTAAACAGTTCAAGAGTCTTGGAAACTCATAAAGAAGAAAGAATGAGACAGCTTATCTCAGAAAAGAGAGAAACAAGAGGAAGGTGTAATAAAGTGTATAAAAATCACAGTGGGATAAAGCAGAGAGGATTGTCTTCCAGGCAGGAGGACATCGTGTCATCAAATCCTTGGAGTGTACATCTTTCCTCACCATGTGGGCAGGACACCTGAGAGAACATACGGGGGCTTCAGAGGCCCCTTTTGGTCTGCCACCAGACGCTGTGGCAGCAGGCTGCTCTTCGCTCTGGCCTCCCAGCAAAACCACAAGCCATTGTTTCTGCAAATGTCCTAGCACAGAGACGATAAGTGAATACACATGAATTTTCAGAACCAGTGCTTTGCAGCATTTGCCCGACTCCTGTGGCTACGTTATATTGCTGCTAAGCAGCTCAAGTGAATCTTTGCCAGGTGCCCAAAACAATGAAAAAGTTTTGGGGAAAAAAGTCACAAAATAAAACAAAGAAACAAAACTTCCTCAACACTAAGCAGGTGCCAAAGAATTTTGCCTCCTTTTTTAAGGGACGAGCAAGACTACTTTTCAAGCAGAACCACCTTCTGTTTGCTGGTTTACTACAGAAATATTTTCCACAGAGCAAGCAGGAATTTCAACTATTTCTTATCAGTAACTCGAGCTGGCTGAATCATTCAAAGAACATCTGTTTTAAAACCATTCTATAACATATTGCAGATTTTAATGAAAATAAAGTATGAAAAATCAGTTACAACTGGATATCCAAGACATTATAAGGGTAAAGAGAAGCCTATGAGGGGAGACAACTGGCAACTGGTTTAATACTGTAGCTAATTTTGTCAGACCAACTGGACACTTTGTTTGACACATTCTCTACTAGACATTAATATTGAAGTACTGCCTTTCCAGTATTTAGAAGTGGAATGTATTTCCAATCAAAGGGTTCTTTAAGTGTATTTCACTCCAGATGGCATTCGTGTGGGAAGACTTTACCTTCCGTGTATCCATGTGACTACAACGATTAGTCACTTGACTATCTGCTCCTGATTAAGCAATGGTTCAAATGCTATTCTTACTCTTATACTTTGCAAACTACCAAAAATTTTAGGAAAAGAATATCAAAAAAGTTTTTAAAAATGGGATATAGAGGGGGAAAAAATAGGTATAATAAGTCTAGAATAAAGACAAATATGAGGAACTGGTAACAGCTTACAGTGCAACTCCATAAACAGAGGACATGAAGAATGGTATCAATTATTTGTCAAGAAGGATTAATCCATACAAGATGTGTACAGGCTGCAGCTGAGGAAATTTAAGATCAACTATTAAAAATACATTTGTAACTACAAGAGTAGCTTTTACTGAAATATAAGCATCAAGAGATCCTCTTTCCCCCCATGAACAGAGAAATCCCAGACCTGTTACTAGGTCTGAGATGGTTCAGACTGCCTAAACCAGTTCTTCTGTGCTTCCATCAAATGGACTAAATGAGACCCAGGAGCTGCTCCGAGCTCAGACACATCTGTATACTCACCTAACTAGCAGTCCTAATTAGGACTGCTACAGAAGAGGCTCAAGCTGTATTTGATGCATTGTCGCAATGGAGAAAATACTCCAATTTACTAAGAATCACTAGATATTTATCAAAAGCATGCAACAAACAGACTCAAGCAGCATGTGATAAACAAGGAGTCATTATGAATGAATGGAGTTAAAGCCAGAACAAAATATAAGATCACATAATCCAACCTCCTCTGTAACAATGCCTATAGTATTTTTCCCAGTTATTCACCCAATAGAAACATGTCCACCAGGATGTTTATCCAGGCCATATCTGAAAATTCAAAGAGATGAAGAACCCATCACTCATCATGGCAGTTTGTCCCAGCCCCTCATCATCACTGCTGTCATCATCATTGCTGTCAGAAATGCAAGCCTTAAAATATAGCTGGCTTTCACTAACAGCCTCAGGTTCTTGCCTCTTCCACCGATATTGATCCTGCTCTGAAGGCGTCTGCATGATGTTTGTTTCTAAACCATGAGTAACATACCAACATCAACAGCTTACCTCCTGAAACATGTTTGAAACTGAAATTTAAAACTGAGCACAAACATCCAGTTTTATGCAACAGCAAGCCCCAGAGTGACAAATGTCCAGAGCTGGTGCCACTGGAACCACCTGGGGCTTCCCGACGGAAGGTGCCTTGAAACTCTCAGGCTGCTCTCACTGGGACTGAGGCCAGTGGACTCTGCAGCTGGTGGGCAGTCTTCACCCTTGAGTTCCCTCCCGTAGCACCCCAGGACCTGCTGAAGAACAGCCGGTCAAGTTGCAAAGAAGCATCTCTGAGGCTTAAGTGCTCCCTATCAGGGCAAGGACGTACAAGACAAATGTGGTTTGGGGCAAGACTGCTAATTAGAAGTATGGCTTTTTGCTAAATATTCCCGCTTTGTGAAAAACCTATTGAGAAAGAAACTAAAGTGCTAGACTGCAGAGGAGCATTAGAAGTACTAGCCAGAGTCACCTTTAAATTCATGATGTTTATGCCTTCCTTAATGATAATTATTCTCATCCCTCTCTAATACCCCTGTGAAAACATTGTTGGGTTACACTGGTGTTATGTCTGGACATTGCCATTCCATTCTGCTGCTATTCTTACTTTTTCATGTTGTTCTAGTAATGCAGATAGAGCAAGCATTCCTTGTTTTTAACATTGAGCAAATAACTGCATTTCCTGGGAAGAAAAAGAAGGGAAGAAGAGAAAGACCCACATCACCAGAATGGGGGTGGGGGGAGAGAAAAAAAGGAGAGAATGAACATTCCTTTGTTTAGCAAGCTTAAAAGAATGCACTTACATGCTTGTAAACTCTCAATCTTGATATCTTATGGTCTCAATATAACAGACATTAAGAGGTTCAATTGCAGCCGAGTTCTAAAATCATTGCTGTGTTTCTTAAGACACTTGTCTATGTCAGGCAGAAACGGGTGCACTCTGAAACATCCCTGAATAAAAACAGCATTGTTAAATTCAGTCTGAGATGCATTTTAACAAATGAGATGAGGATTTTCCCCTACTTTTCTGTTTAGTTAACTGTATTTTGATAACACAGCTTGTCTCTTCATAAGATGTATCATGAAGTCCTCAGAGGGATAAACACATTCAAATCTATTGCAGTCACTAAGATGAACACATCTTACTCAACAGCTATATAGCAGCTTCTCTAAACACAATCCAGAAATGCAGTGCTGGGCACATGCAAATGACTGTAAAACTGGAATAAACATCATTTGATAGAGGTAAAAGCAAGATTTGTCATGCTGGGTATTTATTGCTAATACAAAAATAGGAGTTATTGTGTGAACAACACACAAAAAGCCTGACACAAAGCCTATTAAAAAGTAATAGAAAGATTCCTAATGTCGTTAATGGGCTTCAGATCACATCTAAAGCACTTTTGAAGTGCTTGATCAGCTTCATCACTGAAATTCTTAGAGAAAGACAGAAGAAGTACAGCTTTTATAAACACATACAGAACAGCACAAACTCTTCAGCCTTTTTAGCCAAAGTGTTTTAATTAGCTGCTTGTGCAAATTATTGTGCTGCCTCTCCAAAGTATTTATGAAATACCAAAAATTCTGCTGGTCATGGACTTTCAATGAGATCTTCCAAAATAAAGAGAATATTGATACAAACTTCAAGATTACCTTTGGGAACAATCATTCTCCATATTCATTTGATTCCTGGACTCCTGCAAGGACTTTAATAAGAGACATTTGATCACATAACTCCCAAAGGGAGGTAACATATTCCATGCTTCTGTCCCTCAGTACAATCAATTCTGTCTACACCATTCTTGACCATTGCTTATCCAACCTGTTTTTAAGAACTCCAGTGATGTTGTTTCCACGGTTTCCCAAAGCAATCTATTTCCCTTACCATTAAAGGTACTTTCTGTTTTCTAAACTAAGCCTCCCCTGTTGCCATTTCTGCCCATACATCATCTCTCCAAGTCCACTGTTAGCAATTTATTTCCCACCTCTGTGCTGCAATATTTTCCATAGTTAGAGTATCATATTTCTCCTCTGCTTTCACTTCTCTGGACTAAAAGAATACAACTGAAGTCTGTTTTGGGGAATTTTTTTTTTAATATTCCTATCAGCATCATAAACTAATTTTAGCTGCTGGATAGTAATTACCATACTTGGTTGGATATGGATTCCTGGGCATGAGATTCATACCATACATGTATCTTATCAGTAATTTTTAGTAGCATCCAGCATTCCAAAATACTTGAAGAGATTCATTTGTATTTTTGAATGGATACATGAAAAAGGTGAAATAGTGGAAGATTCATTTGATCTTCTAGTGGTAGCATAATATGATCACTATGCCTTGTATCACAAAAGCCGTCAGCAACAAAGAAATGAAAACACACTTTATTGATGCTAATGGCATCAAACATCCATTTTTAAATTCTTTGCAAATGTTTTCCTGATGAAGAATTATGAGTCATTGTTTTAGACCAGGAGAGAGACAAAGATGCCATATCACCAAAGACACGAAATCAATTTGCCGCTAAATCAGTTCTGCATTCAATGAAGCTATAATAAATTAGCAGGGGGAAAAAAAAAAATCATGCATTGGGGGGCTAATGTATTAAATAGGTCACAAAAAGAGTCTGAGCCTATAATTCAATTCAGTTGTAGCATAAAGGTCAAGCAATGAGATATTAATAAAGCACCTTTAATGACTGTTAGATGGCTTGAATGTGCTTTCTGTGGCATTTAAAAAAGAAAGTGGATTCAGAGCAGCATGTTGTACACATACATATCTGAGTATATGAGATCTGATCAGAATGTCTCCTATATTTTGGAGGCTTATTAATCTTTTAGTGAAAAATATATTAGATTCATACTTCAGACTGTTTTCAGTTTCATTATCAAAAATCTCCAGGTATAAGAAGAACAGACTTTATATATTAAAAATGTGCTTTCCTATAGTGTTGCATTTTTGCATATCTATTAGACGGATGCTCTATTCCATCTGAAAGAGGATAACTATTAGGCTCCTAACATTTTTTTCCTTTTCGCAATTTAGTCTATGAACAACTTATATATGTTCAGTAAATCTAGTCTGACTGTGTGTGGTATGCATGTGTGCATGCATGTGAGTATATGGTAGGCTTTTTTATGGAATGAAGTAACTCATGCACAGATAAGAACAGATTAGTTATAAGTAAAGATCGGTAAACTCAGATTTGGGGGCCTACTCTCATTATCCATTAAGGTTGCTTTGCACAGCTGTACCAAACCAAAGCAGGAACTATGCTCTCATCGTACAGAAAGTGTAGCCAGAGAAAGGTGGAACTGGCCTGAATGCTACTGCCCTAAATACTGCCCTACATACTGCCCTACATGCCCCTTCATCCTGGCAGCCTGTATTTTTTGTTGTTGTTTTTCTTGCCCACTAAGACTGGACAATGACTGCACTCAGCCCTGCATTCAGGGCTGTTTTGTGGAATGCAACACTTGACAAATACTTCAGATTAAATGTTTCTATTGGGATCAAACAGCAGCAGGCTCAAGGCATACACCACCTAGAGCAACTCAGAGCTTTCCTTCTTTATCAGCATCAGCTCAAAGCTTCTTCACAGTAACCAAGTTTTGTTCAGCATTTGCCCCAGAAATCAGGGATTGGAGGCAGACAAGGGTCATACAAGTGAGAGAAGGAGGAAGAGAGGGAAGGGATGAAGCTGAGATAAGGAGTTAAGAAAAGACACCTGAAGAGCCAGACTCATTGTTTTGGCTGTGGAGGAGAAGATGGATAAGGTGATGCCAGAACCTTCTGCTTTCAGGAAACATCACATCTCCAAGGCCTTTCCAATGGTGGAAAAAGGAAGAATTGTTAACCTGGCTTTCAAAGCTCTGGCATAAGTTAAGTAAACAGTTGTGTCATGGCTGTTATCTCATCCATGACTGGCAACTGTGGTAAGCTACTACAGGTTTTGCTTGTACACCAAGCCACTTCCTGGCAGCCAAAACATGCAGAGTTGTTGTTCATTCTAGTTAAGAACTGATAGAAGGCTCTAAGATGCATCCTAGTTCAATAAAAAGACAGGTCCCTACCCTTGGAAAGCTTCAGAGGTTAAGACAAAAACAGATGAGTTACTTCCTAAGGTCTCAAGAGTTAAGGGATGAAAAGAAACTCTTAGATCATCAAATGTAGCCCCTCCCATTACAACCAGCATACAACCCTTTTTGTATTTGAGGTCAATCTGAAAAGCAGTTTGGTTCCTTCTCCTCCTCCTCCTGTGTATATACATAGTGCTTCTAAGCCCTTGTTTTGCTGGGTTAACAAAGACATGGTGGTTTTGTCATTTAAATATTTCATTGTCTCTGCTAAAGTACCTCCCCCAATGGCTCCTAACATTTTTGTCCTTTTCATAGCTTATTCTATGATCAACTTACATATGTTAGTCCATTTCCTTCTCAGTTCTCTGAACTTGTGTTTCGCTTTTACAGAGAAAACAACACTAGTTTAGATGATACCCTACAGTGACAGAAAAAAGCAGAGACCGCAGCTGAGCACCTTGCAAGGTCATTCAGAGAGATAATACAAACATTGGGAACTTATCCTCTGCACAAAACTTGAGTCTCATTTTAAAATGAATCTGCAATGGAGTTCCAGTCTTATCAACTCCAGCACACACACCCTTTCCCATTTTGCCTTATCAAGCTAACTTTACTATTGACTCTTTAAATGCTGGGTCACTGCTAACTAAGACTCTAGAGACATCTTGACCTAGAAAGGCATGCTCACAGATGAGGCACTTTGACCATGGTGAGGGATGTTAATCATAATATGCATTCATAAAAAAGAAGACAAAACAAAACCCCCCAAAACATTGCAGATCTCTAGACTAACTTCTAAAGGTGTCACCTAATGACAAAACATCCAGAGCAGAAAATCTTCCTATAACTCTCCCAGAATTGACATTCTTCTCTTTCTTCTTTCTTACTAGTTTCTTGAATGGCAGGAATAAAATTCCATAAAGGTAAAGATTTTGAAAAAGTAAAAAGCTGCTTAAGTGAATTTTCCAAATAATTTTCAAAAGATACCCCAAAAAACCCCAAGATGCTGAAGTCTTTTGGAATTTCAATTGAAACTGTGTTCCTGCTGTCTTTTGAAAAAATCTTACCAATTATCTTTGTATCTAGAACTGTAGAGCAAGGAAATAGCTGTTCCCTTTCTTAAGTTATCCTTCCACTGTAAACTATTTTTAACATGGTGAAGAGAGACACTGCTCCTAAATTCATCCACTATCTTTCTATTGAATTCTCTCTCACTTTTATAATGGAGAAGGTCTGAGTCCAACTGACAGAGTACAGATGTTCCCATTAAAGATGTTCCACAATCCAGACCTTCCCTGCTCCCTCTAGGGTGACATTACCTCCAGTGTCACAAGGTCTATATATCCACTATTTCAGGAACCTGTTGAATCAAGGCTCTGCAAGTGTAGATATGCAGTTTTAAAGTTTTTTTTTTTTTAATATTGTGTAAGACAGGTAGCTACTAGACACCTAGGAAAACTCACCTATTTTCTACCTTTATGATTTTTATGGCTTTTGGATCTCTGTCATCTTCCCCCTAAATAAAGGTCCCTAGATTAAAGCCTGAAGGGCTTTTTATGAGCTGCTGCCACTCTATGCCAACTGCAGATAGACTGGATGTGCCTTGGCCACCCTTTGTCTGGAACAGTTTCTACCAGTTAAGGAGACATAGGGCAGGGTTTCCTGGAAACAACACACACACTCTGCACTCCCCAAATTCTTTTTTCTCACTGGGAATAAATGAAGAGGTTCAAGAAAGAGCAGTAGCCTGGTATGATTAAGGAAAACTTGTTTGCTTCAAATGGAAAAAATGATTTGGTGGGGTGGACACCAAGTGCTCTCATGTGTGCTGTGCTCTGGACCAAAACACTGACTGTGCCTAGATTTCAACATTTTTATAAGAAGAACTCAGACTTTCAAAATAAACTCCTTCTTAAGATTGATTAAATCTTGAGGAGAAGTTATTTTAAACTTTTGGGCCAGAGAGGCAAAATTATTTGAGGCTAGGTCATACTTTTGAGATGCAGATGCTGGAGCTGATTAAACTTCATTCATTTCCTCAGCAGGAGGTAGGGCAGACTAGAGAGGTAACAAAACCTTTGTGCTGCAGGTGATGGGGGTGGGGAGGGGAGAAACTTGACTGTGGCTCCACCTGCTTGGGGGAAAGGCAATGGAGAAGCCTTGTCTCACCCAGCTGCAAATAACTGGCTGAATGCCCAACATCGCACAGAGAAAGTCCTCCTCATTCCAGAAACTTCAGCTGCATCAGATTAAGGTAAGGGACATTTAACAATACCAGTATTTGTCTAGCATCCTAAAATCAATCACATGGTCCCAGGCCCACAGAGTGACTGGTATCTAACTTCCGCTGAGACACTGCGGAAATGGCTCTTTGTATTCTTTTCACAAGCAAAATTATTTCAGGACCTACTGTTAAAATATACTAAAGAATTCCCTAATTATAGTTTGTCATGTCAATAACCCTCAGAGTTACCACAGGAACACCATATGGCTGCAAATGAGAGAAAGCCAAGGGTTTGTTCCATCCTGACATGATAGTTCCTGAACTACTTTCTGTTGGAGTACATCCTGCTCTGAGTAAAATGCCTGTAGAGATCACCTTAAGTGTGCTAATAATGACCCATAAAGCAATATTGCAAAAGCAAGCTACACCACCACCAAAGCTTTGGGAGAGATCTGTCCCTTACTTTTCTTTAAAAATAAAGTCTCAGAAGGGTTTGGGGCCTTAAAAGACAGGCCTCACAAGAACAAAAACTACAACATGCCTTTTACAGTAGCAAAACTCAGAGTGACTACGTAAAACAGAACAAGAATAAAGGGGCTGTAAACAGCTCTTACCTATCATCCATTATATCCTTCCCTCCAGGCTTCACTTAGCTCAACAGCTTCCTGACTTGTGACAATTTACATAGTCCTCTCCTGACTCCACAGGGAATATCTCTTTCCTCTTGTCACTTCTGCAGTCTGGCTCTATGCTTAATCCCTGTCTCCTCAGCAAGCTCTCAGTCCCTGCTATACTGCATATAAGTGAATACTCCTTTCCACAGCTCCCTCAACTCACACTAGTCAACCATGATCCCCTGACCATGATCAAGTGCATCTCCTTTGCATTACTACATCCCAAAAAAAAAAAAAAAAAAAAAAGAGGAGACTGGCAGACTATAAATTCCTTATATATAAAAAATTGTCAAGTAACACAACATACAGATACTGCTGATCATGCAAGAATTCAGAAGCTGGGAAATTTCAGAAAAAAAAAGGTCCATCATGTAACCTGAATTTGCTTTCCTTTTTTATCTGCATGATGACACGGTCTTCAGTGAAGGTATCCCAAGTTATGGGCTGTATTTCAGCTTATTTGTTACACAGGATGCATCACATTCAGTTAAAGAAGAACAATGTCAAAATGTTGTTCAGTATGCTGCCATCGTATTGGTTTTTGCATGGTACTCATGTTGTGACCCAAAGATCATGTACTTGTTTTCCTCTCTGGCTTTTCTCCGATGAATGTCACACTCATATAACTTCACAGACAATCTTTACAAACCCCTTACAAGGTAAACCAGTAATATTTTTATTCCCAGGGAGAGACAGGATCTTTAGGCACAGAAAGTCAAACATGTCTGCAAAGTCGGGGTGCCCAATCTGAGAATCTTAAGACCTGGTTTTGCAGGTCTCCTAACATTATACAGTATTTTATCTCTTATATCTAGTGACTTTATTTTTGTAATATTTGTGTACCAAAAAAATCCTTAGGGGTGGTATTAGTCTCCTGTCTATGCAGGCAACTACACTACAAATACATTTATAGAGAGAGATGTCTGTCTACATAGATATATAGACCACTGGGTCAGTGGAGAGTGATCAGTCCTTCTACAGCAGGTGACCCCTTAGGCCTTAAATGTTCCTGTTTCTCTCCACTGACTATAATAGGAGCTTAACATGATCAGTTCCAAAGGAGAAAGGATGCTTCTTTAGCATCACAGCCGGGTGGTTGGGGCAGCTGCTCAGAAAGCTGATGAACTAAGCTCAGTTCCCTCATTGCCTGAAGTTTGCTACCTCCCAACGCTTCGATCCAGTAGACTAATATTTCACATACTCATGTAAGAGGGAGAAGTCCTGGGTGTCACTAAGGCTATTTCTGAAGTTTGCCTGAGACATTTATTGGATAATACACATAAACAGTACCCCTGAAAGGTTTTTTTTTTCTTTAATTTATCATTTTGTATTCTATCCAACATGATTCCGAGTCCTAAACAGCAAAAATACATTAGTACTGTTTTTATAGCCCCCCTGGGCTCTTGTACCATGATGTAACACTCCTTTGTTAGGATAAAATCTGAGCAGGAAGGGAACATGTCAGGACTTTAATATGAACAGACTTCCTTTCTGCTTTATTCTGAAAAAAAAAAAAAAGTGCTTTCACACAGCAGCAAGGTGAATGCAAAGGTCAACAAAAATAAGCAATAGATTGTTCCTCAGACTTGCCAAATCTACTGTTTTCCCCTTATCAAGCCCTTGCCTTAAGAGAACTTTCCAGGAAACTCTTCCAGGTTTTCCAAACCAAATTCCACACACAGAGATGTAATATGAAATGTAAGATATGTGTCAGTGTTTGTTAACGAATACCTTTGGCCTCAGAAAGTTTTAGTCATTTTTTCTATGACTTCCTTTCAAAAATCACCATTTAGATTGTCCAAAACCAAATTTCATAGATTCTTCTACACATGTCGAGCAAATATAGGGTTTTTTTCAGCATTTGTAATATGTTAATCCTCAGGCACCAAGGAAGTTCAGGACCCCTTCTTTCTAGGAGCTAGGACATTCTCTGACAAGTCCTGGTCCAAACAGGAAACAAAATATGCCAGGCCTTTACGTGGCACAAAGTATGCCACCACACAGGGTGCAGAGCTGCAGCTCTGTCCATTCCCTTTCTTATCTGTCCCTGCCTTTCCCATGTATCTTGGCAGAGAGGTCTCTGCAAAACCTGCTTCCCTGCTGCCTGTCATCTGTCATCTGTTCCCTTGCAGAGGAGCACCAGGCTAGTAGTCATGGTTTGTAGCCTCTAGCAAAAATTACAACAGATATTCAGAGATAGTGTATGTGAAATACACTACTTTACAAATATATTTGCTAGTAGACCTTGATACGGAGGCTGAAGACCCCAAAGATGATGGGGAAGAAAGGGGAATAGTGAGATGAGCATGAAGTGAGAAAGAAAGGGATGAAGATACATAGTATGTAAACCAAGGAAGGAATTAGGGTCATTCCTTTTTCATATCCTTGCCCCTCAGTCACATTGCCTTCTTCGTAGGACAATGTAAGATATCCATCAAAAGCTTCTATCAATAAAAATAACTAATAACATCTATTCCCCTAGTATCTAGTTCCCTATTATTCACTATTCCACACTATTCCCTAGCATTTTGATATATCATTGCAGGCCAGAAGCATATAGGCAATCAAAAAGACTGTATTCTCCATCTATTCATTAAACTCTTTTGGGATACGTGCTTAAATTCTTTCATTCAACTTCTTGTTCTTTCCTGCCACAAGGTTATGATTTTTAAGGGAAGAACAAAACAGCGCAAAACTAATTCATTGCATTAGTAAGTGTCATCCAAATATCATTTCTTCTTCTCTAGCAATTAATCTGTGCCACTGAATTACTTCTCCTAAAAGTTTTTCTCATGGCTTTAACATAAATGAGATTGTACCACAAGCATATAGGTCCTTCTGAAAGGGCACTGTAATAATATATACCAAAAGAAATATCTGATTAACACCCAGTGATGTTCCCAGTGTTCCCAGTTTCCAGTAAGGAATGAAACCAATTGTTGCTAATGCTTCCGTGTTATCTGGTACTCTGTGTAACTATGCTTCTGTAAGGTGACTCTAATGTTCTGACTAATCAGAATTCTCCTGTGTACTTTTCTGGTTAAATACATAGATCTATGCAAATCATTATCTCTTTTTCCTATGTTCCCCAATTTCAGCAGTATTCCCAGATTCATAGGCTGTGTATGAATCAACTTATGGTTATAAGGATGGGAAGAGGAAGGACTCTCCCTTTGAATCTCATTTCCAGTTCTCCAGACCAAACTCTTAACTCAGTGGAATTACAAAGAATATAAATGAAGAGGGACAGGTGAGATGGAGAGGAGAAAAGGCGACTAACTACTTCTGCCATCATGTCTTTTAATGTAAAGAGTCTTTAACAAGATTTAACTGGTTCCATTTCCCTATAGAAATAAAATAGTTTTGCCTTTTGATTTATAACATTGCCTGAACGGGCATAAATGACCCCAAAGCTATGTTTATTTTGTCTTATTCTGTAATATTTCATTTAAAAGTGATATATTTATTAGTGTTTCAGCTTTACCAAAAGTCCAAAAAAAAAAAAAGAGTTGGCTGAAAAGGATGTTGTTGTTTTTACTTATTTATTTGTTTGTTTGGAATTTGACCAGTTCATTAGTCATAAATCTTGCTAGAGTGCTATCACTTATTTTTAAAGTAAGCAGTTCCACCTGACGCAATACCAATGCTAATAAAAAAGTCCAGTTTGTTGGGTCAAGGCGATTTCAGTTTTCTGGGATAGGTTCCTTCTCATGAGCACTTTGTAAAGATGGCTGGAGTGCAACTTTGCAGAAAAAAAGCAAAAGAGAAGTCAAGTTTCTTAGTCATACAAATGGCTAAGCTTCTGCAGGGGAGGGGATTGCGATCAGCCAATGAAAATGGCCAGCATTCAGACCATAGTCAGCTATAATGTGCCTACCCTCATCTCAGCATTTGATATAATGATCATCGCTGAGGTTTCAAGACACCAAATTAGTTATTTTTGTGTTCTCACACTACTTATTACAAGCACTCTCTCTCCCTCTCTTTCTCTTTAATAGCTCTTCTAATCCAATATTCACATAGTTTTCAATCTCATATACGTGGTAAAGGAGTTTCATGTACCTTACAAATTTTGCCACTGTATTTCTGCACATGAAATTTTGGGTTTGATCACACATTTTCTGGATGCTGCTGTGCTGTTCAAGGTACAGTGAGTCAATTCTAACTCTGCCTGTCATGGGTTGTGACCAAGTCCCTGTCTAGAAATCCATTACCCATTTAGAAATGTTAGTACACAATTGGACATAATGCAACTTAGCTGCCTCTCAGAGGATTCAAAGGTCAGTACCTAAGCTTGTTCAGATGCACAAACGAGGAGTCCCTCTGTCCCTCTCATTGTGAGTGTTGAGCTGGCAGAAGTGGGAGGTTTTGGAGACATATATTCTGAACAAAGTTTCACACAAAGCATTGATAATGGTGTACATTGTGGCAAGAAAAAGCCCCTGAATCCACAAGCAAAAGGTTAGAGCCTTTACCTACAAGACAGATCTGGATTACAGTTCACACTCTTTCAATAATGAAATGAAACTCTGGTCTATCTATTGACATTTGAGCTTTGTTACTGCTAAACAAAATTCACAGATATTCCAGGTCTTACCCATAATTTACCTGCTTATCTCAGGTGAAGTTAAACAGCTTCACTACAACAGCTGGAGAAGCCCCCATCCTGGAATATCTCTAATCCAGGTAAGCAAGCTAGTGCTGCAATTCCCTTGTATGGAAGAATAAACTGAAACTGGAAGTGTTTTACACATGTTGGATGAGTATATTAATCATTGGATAAAAATAGGTGGATGCAGTCCTTCAGGAGATGTTTCAAGATTATGAGTCCTTTTCTTCAGTATGGAGAAAGTTCCCTACATTCTTGGGAAAAGGTGTAATTTAAAACACATTCCATTCTTCAGAGAGTATCAGATTCCTGTTTTCCATTGGCAGCTTCCTACTCAGATACTGGCTTTTGTAAATCCCATTGCTTTCCACCAGTCACTACATCTAAGTCCTGATCTTCTATGGATACTTACAAAATGTATGGAAAATATGAGCCTGGGAACTAAAATTCATAACTACTGGAGCCACAGACTGAATTGGTTCACAGCCCTTTACAGTTTTCCTCTGTCACTTCTCCCCTCTGCTCCACAGGTGCTAACCAATGTTTTTTTTCAGTCTGTTTTTTGTTGGTGACTAAATTACATCCATATCAATTGTTCCCAGATTGCATTTAGCTTGATACTTGCTGTGTTTCTGCTAAAGAAAGGCTCGTTCCCCTGAAATCTTGTCTGTTTTTTTTTTTATTATTATTATTATTATAAAAGATAGGCAAGTTAAAAAAAAAATCACTGATTTCCACAAACTTTGCTTCCCTTTTGTATGGGGATCTACATATCTAATGTAAGAATTTGGTAGGTATTCCTGTGCAAGAAGATATGTGCTTCAGTATCTTTTTGCTAGGGGATTGAAGCTAAGCCCATATTACTTTCCTCAGGGATGTTTTCAGATTACAGTTCTCAGTATCTCATTTTCAAGCTGACCCTGTATCAGGCTATAATTTGGTCTCCCTGGAGTTCTGGTTTCTGCACATAGGGTATTTGTGTGGTGCAGAGAGGAAACCTCTATGTTCTGGGGTTTCGACCTCTGTGTAACCCATGACTTTACACACTGGCATCACTTTGTTTTCTGTTTTCTTCTCATATCAATTCCTAATAATTTCTAGAATTTGATTTTTTTTTCTTTTTTTTTTGGCCAACTGCCAAGCACTGAGCTCACTTTTTCATGGACCTATCTATCATAACCTCAGATGTCACTCCTGCACCCTTAAGGGTCACCTCAGAGCCCATCATTTTATACATGAAGCTGAGAGTCGTTTTCCCTACATGTATCATTTGACATTTATCTACACTGAATTTCTTCCTTCATTTTATTGCCCAGTCACTCAGTCTCATAAGATCCTCCTGCAGTTCTTCATAGTGAGCCTCTGCCCTTTTTAGTTTCAAAAACTTCACATCATCAGCAAACTTTATCACCTCAGAGCTCACTCTCTTTCCAGCTCATTTATGAATATGTTGCCTGAAGAACAAATGTCTGCTCTCTAGAGCGCAGCTCTCAGTGGAAGGCACTGTGAACCCTTCAACACTTTGACTTTAGAAAAAAGGCATCCACCTGAGATTTTCATGGTGGAAGTGCCTGCAGAATCCGGGCACTGCACAGGGTGGAGGACAACGCAAGCCTTCGCATGGGTGGTCCCACACAGACAGGTGCAGTGGGCTGCAGTGACTCAGGCAAGAGAAAGGGTCTCCACACAGGCGCTTCATAGGAGATGGCAATGTAATAATTCCCAGTAATAATTCCTAGATAATGTGGAAGGGATTGCTCAACAGCGTGACTGCATGCAGCTTGGTTTAAATGCTGTGCTCATAAGGAAGATGCTCTGGCCGCTACTACAGAGGTCAGAGCCATATACATGGCCATCTTGTTTCCAGACTTTTATTTGAAGGTAGATCTCTCCATTCTTTGAACTATTTTCACTGGGGATTAGACTGGGTTTGATGTTGTTATCCTGCTGTCCCATTGCCTCAAATCAAATAATACAAATCTAGGAGCAAAGAGCATGTGTCACACTGAAATGGAACTATTATTGGATGGAATTATTATAAAATAGCATCTTCATTATCATTAGGGAGATGAATTGACACTTAAAAAAGCAATCAGTCATGAAGGTGATAATCAGCTAAATGTATAATCCCAAGACAGAGCTGCAACAGCTAATGAGCAAATGTAAACTTTGTCTCTATAAGCAAGACAATAGCAAATATGATTTTACCTCTGTCAGGAGATGACAAGGCTACTTGTGAAAGGCCCCTAATGCCTTCGTTTAAAAATATATGTTGAAAAACTGGCATGAAAACCTTCATGGTAGTAAAAGAAGAAATTCAGTCTACTTCATTTATCTAAAAAAAAGAGTAAGAATCATTTGAAAATCACAATATGCAGAATTAAAAAAAAAAGAGAGAGAGAGAGAGAGAGAAACCCAGAGATTCAAGCAAGAGAAAATTAAATCCAAAATAAGATGAATGCTTGAGCTTAGAAGCAATTCATTGCTGGAACAAATGGATGTGATAGACGCTATCACTTCATATCTCTGTATCATATCTATCACTTCATATATTTCAGTTGGGAGTAGATATTTTTCTAGAAGTATACTCTAATTCAAACAGAAGTTATATTCCTGTTACACAGTCTGTGTGGCTGATGTTGCCTTTGTTATGCTTACTACTGGCCTTAAAATATACAAAAGTATGAACTCTGCTTCAGACATGGGAGTGATGTGTCTAAACATTAATTAATGTTTTGGGGAAGCTGTTCAATTAGTCAGAATATATATTATCTAAAACTAATTTTAGAAGCAAAAAGGTAATTATACTACATTTACAGATTCTCTAAAGTGATGAGGCATCCACAGTCCTTTATTTCTATGTCTTTGTGTTCAAACCCCAAAGTCTTTTTCTCAGAGTGGCAAGAAGCTCTTTACCCATTTCAAATCACTTGTTTGGGAAAATGATTCCTATTAGCATGAGCTTTCATGCTATAATTTTGATATCTCAGAATAACTTATTGCATAGTATTAACTCTCAGGTATACTCCAAGTTAGAAATACATAACACAGAAACAGTCATTAGTAGTGTTTACTTACTTCTTCTCTCAAGCACCAATATGTTCATCTTCTGATCAGATGATAAGATAAAGTCATTTCTGAAGAACTAGATTTGAAGGACAGTAGTTGGTCATAGTGTAAAGACTTATCCAAGCAGTGACTGAGAGCTTCATCCCACATTCTTCCTTATTTTTTCAATATTTCATAGAGAAAAAACAATTCTTTCCCTGCTGGCTGAGATTCAAACCAGCCCCCCAGAACCAACATTCTCATATCTTTCACAGGTAATCTGATTTGAAAGACATGTTGCACCCAACTACTCTACCATTGTAGCTTTAATTATTTTGGTACAATTTCGTAATGTAGTCCATAACTGTTGTGTTATATGGTGTATTTCTCCTGAAAAAACTTTTATCCTGAGGGATTTTGATATTTGTGTTCATATAACTGAAAAATAGTGCATAAGTTTTTCTTTGATCTTTTGAGTTTTACTGAAAAAAGTGCCATTTGGGAATGGATTGATTAGTTTTAATCACAGAGATGGATCTTTAGATATCATATATCTAGCATAAACAATTATTTTGCCACTTGACTATTTTATGCGAGTCATTAATAATAAATAATTTGGAACACAAATATAATTAGGACACCAAAGGTATGTACTTCATGTATTTACCACATGAAGACAGCTGACTATACTTTTCATTGTTGTTATTAGTACCTGCAACAACACTTCAGCTCTTATTTTTCCTTGTGAGTTTTCAAATGTATCTAATATCTACTGTGTTAGGTCTTGACACAGCTTTTTTTTGGTTCCGCAAAGCAATCATCCACATGATTAAACCTACATGCTTAATTTTCCAGTACATCCAAGGGCTTTCAGTATTATATGTATTACAGCATTATACTTCAATGATTACATTTAGATGCTAGCTTGTGTTTTGCCAAATCAGGGCCTTCCTTACTATATGCAACATCAGCTTCCTAGAGCTAGAACTTCAGTTGAGGTAAACTAGCATTGCTCCACTGATTTCAGTGCAAAATTTTTTTTTTTAATATAATTAATTTTTATTACCTGAAGCACTCTCTCTTACTGTTAAGACTTAGAAAGGTCACATAGTAAAAAAGATCCCATATATTAACCCATTCTCTAGTACAGTTATCAAAAACTAGGGAAAAATTTTCCTGTAAAAGATGACTGGTTGACTCTAGCTGTTCAGAAAACCATTTGTTCCCATTTGATTAGGTATCATCCCCAGGTTTCATCTGTGAACATAATGCATTTTTTTTAATGTCTGTAACAATCCAACAGTAAGTCCCCTCAAACAAATTCCACATTACATTTGAGAATAATGTTGCCTTACTAGGAAAATCTTACCATTACATGATTTTCCTCACAGTTTATGAATATTTTCCTGATGTCTGACTTTGATTCTTTTCCATTTTATAACTCCAGACTTATAGCTGTGAATTTTATGCCTTTGTTCCACCCTGCCTATCTTTCTCTACTTCTTTCTAATGGTGGATTACAAAGCTAACGGCACAAAGAAGACCACTGCACTGTCAATTATTCTTTAGGAAAGGCTGTTAACCCTCAGAGGCAATGATCAAATGCTTACTTTTCAAATATTTGGTTTTTTTCCATCCACTCTATGCAATCCAGTCTAGCCAGGATATGATTCAGTAATGGGTGGTGTTACAGTCAAAGAAAGGCTTTTTTCCTTCTTCTTTGTATGCGGATTCTTCTCCTAATTTTAGCTATGCTTTTCAGTGCATCCAACAGTTTAAGTATACATTTTTAAGGGCAGATGAAACATATCTTGCTTCTCTTAAGTCAATGTGATTTTTTTTTTTAGAGAGGAATAACAGAAGGTTCTCTATAAAACATATACCAAACTAATCAAAAGAAATGGTTAGTTCAACAGATATAAGAGCATTGGTTTATTTATCTGTTGGTTTTGCAGGACTGTGTACTCACAGCATTGTCACGCAGTGCCCTTTAAAGTATTGAGATCCTCTGTCAGTTATTCCCAACTAGTTATGTGGCTAGCAATAGTAAGATCCATAATACATAAAATAATGCCATTCCATGGAAAGATACTGGTCTTTAAAAAAAAAAAAAAGCAGTCTCAGTGTGCATTGATAAATAGAATGAAAGTCCCACATGTGTTTTGCTAACAAATAGTATAAGTGGATATTATGACAATTAAGAATTTTTCAATTTTTATTATTATTGTTGTTTTTGTTGTTGTTATTATGAGGGTAAATTTGATTAAAAGAAGTAACTATCAACTTTTACACTGCTTAAAAAATTAATAATAACGGGCTGGATGTTTTGTTCCAGAATCTGTGCTATGGAGTGATGTCTTAGTGAAGTGCTAAGGATGGATTAACTTGTTTAGAGGAAGGTATCTGGTGCCATTTGAAATGCCCTTGGTATCTTGCCAGGCCTTCAGATGCCACTCCAGAATAGATGGTAATATAAATAGATAAATAGATGGTAAATCCATAAATAGATCATAACATGCTATAGCAATATTTCAGTTAAAAATGTCATAAAACAAATTACTGGACTTAGATATTTACTTGTTTGCATTGTCCATCTTTCTTACTAAAAAAAATTCATTCTTTTATAATAGACTGACTAAGTATAAAGATTATGTATCTGCAAATTACTGTACACTCTCATTGCTTTATTATCTGTTCATGAACTTGAAAAAGGTTGAGTTTTCCTCCTCACTGGAAGTCTCTGTTATTTGAAGAGATGGTACTTAAAATTCTGTACATGCTCTGTCTTCCCTTTCCACAGCAATGAAAATGAAGAAATTGATCTATAAAATACATTCCACATTTAAAAAAAAAAAAACAAAAAAACTTTTTTCTGCCACCTTTTGCACTTTACTTGATAACAATCCCTTTTCTATGAAATCCTTCTTCTCATGCTTGTAAAGTATGATAATGTGAAACGATTAAAGTAATTACCAAGAATGACATCTTAATTTTCTAAGTCCTGTCTTGTTTCATATTTTAGAGGGAATGGAGTTCTTACATTTTAGGGGTATGTATACTTAAGCCGCTGTTTCAAAAAGAGCTAGGTCAATGGATAATATTTATTATGACTACTTTATGACCTGCATTAGATATATTTCTGGGGAACATTATTGTGTCGGGAGGAACCATCTAGGAGCAGCCATTTGTCCCCTTATACCCTTGGCCATAGCAGAAGTAGCCTGCTTTACTTCCCAGGGCTTTCTGATCAGGTTTTATTTCTTTTCACCTCCTGAAGCAGTTCTAGCTTCCCCATACAGGTCAGGTGAGAGGTTCTCTGTCTGGAGGGAAGGATGGGCCAACAGTTGATGATCAAATACCCCAAGAAGATGGGGAAGGTGGGAGGGTATTGGTGAAGGGAATAGGAAAGAGGTTCTCACCCTATGGCCCCATAGCACCATTTCTCCCTTTCCGTTGGCTCCTATACATACACCTGATGGACACGGGAGAGATCGCAAAAATAGCTCCTGGTGCAATGTCTGAACCCAGGTCTCTACCACCCTGTTGAGTGCCCAGTGACTCAAGGTGGTGATTTGGGCTTTTACTTATTCCCTAGTCCTGTGTGTCTCCTGCTCAGTAGCAGAGCTTCACAAAGGAGTAATTAACACACACACACACACACACACACATGCACACACACATGCACCCCCCCCCCATCTAATCTGCTGGATAAGACAGTCTCCCAGTAATTCAGGGATGTGGGCTTGAACTGCACAGCTGAAAAACATTCCCTGGGGAATATTCCCAGCATTATATTCCCTAGGGGAATATTTTGACCAGTGGTTATTATACACAGTATGTGTGTGCAAGGGAGCAGAGAACTCCCTCGTCTGGCAGAAATATTTGAAAAGACACTATTGAGAGAACACCGTATTTATGAGGACTCCAAATCTCTTAGGCAGTCTCTAAAACTCCCCACTCAACTGGACCTCCTAGGGACTCATGCGGTATCTACACTGCAGTTTTCAATGGGATCTACAGATGCGTGGGCTAGTTTCCAAGTAACTAGTTCAGGCTCCAAAAGCAACTTAGCTGCAGTAGTACAGAACTCAGGATGTGCTTGCTTATCTGTGCTCTGCCACTATTTCCACTGTTCACACACTCGCAATCAGAGATGTGTAGTCTGGTTTCTGGATTATGAATAAATATAGGTGAAAGACAGCAGGGAGTGCTGAGTTTCTGCTTCTGATGGAAACAATCCCTAAAGTACAGGTCAGAATCCAGGTCTCATATTTTCCCACCTAACGTCCTAATTGCGCTCTCTACCACCTAGCAAGTTCTTTTTTTTTTTTTTCCCCTGCATTCAGCAGAAAGAGTGAGGAGGTCTCCTCACATACTTTGATACTTTGAAATAGCTTACAACCTGGTGATCACAGGATTTTCCTGGCTGGTAGTGACTGAACCTCAAGGAGTCAAAGGAATTGAACTTGGGTCTTTCACATGTTGGGCAATGCTTTAATAACTAGGCTGTTGCACAAAGGGAAAACTAGTACTTCTTCTTCTCAAAGTCTGTTTGTTTGAGAACAGTCATCATTGGGTTTAATGCTGTGCATGATTCTGTAGGTCTTCTTGAGGCAGGTTAAAGGCACGCCTACTGGGCTGGGACACTTACGAGTATTGACTGTGGGAATACCTACTGTCTGGAAGAGCTTACATTATGAGTCTGATGCCAAACCTTGCAGCCCCCACAAAAGACTGATGTGTCTGGTCATGCACAGAAGGAGAACTTAAAGTATGTGGAGAACCTTACTGCTGAGAGGGATGAGGTTAAAGTCTGCATTTCTGCAGTTCAATGTCTAAATTCCACCAGGTCCCAGTGGAGCTGCCTGAGCCTCTTCTATGGATTTGGGCCTTAATATTTCCAAATATCAATTCTACCTGAAAAATAAAGTAATCAGGCTCTCCTTCTCCATTAGAACACTCATATTCCATCAGAACCCCCTGAAACCAAGGGCCAAAAATTCTACAGGTTCAATAGTGACCTGAAGCGATTCAAAACAAAAGTCAACAAGGATGGGTTTCTGACAGCAGCAAGGCAGCACAAAACCTTTCTCTTTACAATGGCATCACTTAAACCCTACAAAAGTTTTCTCCTTATACCACTTGGCAAATTTGGTAAAAACATCTATAGAAAGAGTAAAGGGAAAAAAGAAAGAGAGATACAGTTGGAATATCCAAAAGAACATCTAGTAGATTTTTAGAGGAATTTTGAGTTGGTTTATCTCTTTGCAAATAATCTATTTCTAGTCACTGCATTTTTTTTTAAGGCGAACAGTATGGCACTCTAAATACATTTTCAAAATCTTCATATTCTTTAAGACAACTATATTAGTTCAACCTTTTAAAATTTACTGTTTTCTGTTTTCAACCAATTACAGACAGCAAGCCTCCAGCAAATGTATTGTCTACCACTGTGGTTTAGCTTGGTGCTATTTGTTGATGCTCACTTTTAAAAATAGTTTGAAAGTCCATCAGAACTTGGCTTTTTACACAGCAATGTGTGTATGGCTCTGCATGCTTACAGTAATACAGCAATAATAATAGTCTAGAAACTGCAATAAAAAATTTGCATTGTGGCATTAAAAGTTGTCATTGTAAATGTTCGTACGTTCTTTTCACAAAACAGTACCATATGTCTTTAAAAAGAGGAGGTAATTGTGTATACTTTATGGGTTTTGACATTTCTGTTAGAAAAGTTTTTTTTTCCTTAATTTCATTAAGAAACCTTCATTGTTTTCTTTTTTTTTTTTTAGTGTTTTTTTAAACCATTGGTGTTAAAATATGCTGAGGAGCTGGGACACATAGTAAAGCACTATTAAAACCTCTTGAGTCAGATTCCCCTCTTCTATGCTTCTGCGGCTCATTAACATTCCCATTCAGCAAAAAGGTTAAGTGTGTGCCTAAACTTAGGCTTGCAAGTGGTTTCATTCATTTCAGTAGGGATGCTGCAGGGTTTAAAATAAGGCTGAGGCCCTTTCTCAGATTCAAGACCCCATTAGTTTCACTGTTTTGCAGGTATGCTGTACCAAAGTGCCCCAGAACAGCTTCTAGCAGCAGTGCTGTAATCACAGCCATCTAAGACCATAGACAAGGTCTGTAAGTGATCGTAACAGTTTTTATTCGTTCAACTAGGATAGCTGGAAAAGTAGTAAAGCTTTTGGACACACAAGCTGAAGAAAAGCCTTTAGATACAAACCTTTACTATAGTATGGCTTGCCAGTATTACAGAATTTCTGCCTGCCTTGAATGAATATGCAGTGAGAAAACTGAGGTGACATCACTGATAGGATGCAAGTTACTACAGCCCAGCTGCAAATGCTCACTCAGCAAAACATATGGACTCTTTTTGCAAACTACATTTGGCTTCTCTTTGCCTATCCATAAAGTTTTAAAATTTGTATTATAAAATTGTCTTATATCTCTTGTAAAATTTATGCTACTATAAATGCAATTTAGCATTCAATGATAAGGTACTTTATATCTGACGTAATTTGTAATATCTGTTATAAAGCTACAAGTCAAAACAGATTTTATTATCTTTCCCATTTCTACTTTGCTGTGAAGAAGGCGGATTTTGCCATCTCTAGCTTTTGCAATGTCTTTCTGCTGTCATCCATAAAGCAGCTGCATAAGACAATAACATATTCTTCAATGATAAATATTACAAAATAATTGAACAAAAGACTGAAAAATACTCCCAACAACTAACAAATAGCAATGAAGTCTAGTAGCAAGACGAGCTTTGGAAAAATTCCACTTATGCCTTAAGAATAGGGAGTGTATCTATTTATACACCGTCTGCCTAGACCTCTAGGAGACAATCCATATATTGAATCTCAGGGAAAACACAAGAAACAGTAACATTAAAATTGCACATTGCTAGGACTTTATAAGAAATGTAGGCAACTTTATAAAAAACTATTGAAGGTAGAGGACTTAAATTTAAGACTGCTAGGTACTTGACCTAGCTCTTCTATTCATGTGCTTTATGACTTCAGTCATTTAACACCTTCAAGCTTGCATGTACCAATCTGTAAAGTGACTGTCCTGAAATCTGCATAACTCACAGGGCCCCGTATGCTTCATAAATAGTATTTGCAAAGTAGATTGCTATCTTAGGATAGCAGGTGCTTGATAGACGAATATGACTTGATTCAGAAAGGCAGCAGAACAGATGATGCTGAGAGTTAGGTGCCCAAACACCCTTAACAATCTGTTCTCTGTACTATAGGTCTATTTGAACTTAGACACTTGCTTATACACTGTCCCAGACTGGGACAGGGATGGTTTTGCTAAGTGTGGCAATGTCACTTCCAAAAAAAACACAATCACGCTAAACAGTATATAAAGAAAGATTAAGGAACCTCTACTTCAGAAACACCAATTCTCACACTGCTCTGTTTTTCATCGTATGTCCCCTTCGATACTAAATCTGAGCTAATTCTAAACAGAAATATTTCCTAAATGACTGGTTCCATCCAACACATTTTTTAACCTGTTTCAAGGCAGGAGATTGGCCTAACTGATCTTTTGCAGTCATTTTGCCCTTTTTTTCTCTGACATCTAGCCTATCTTCAGAGAAGATTCAGTTCAGTCTTGCATACTAATAGCCGATGAACTCATTCGTGAAGTGAATCAACCATCTTTGACTCAAAACAGAGCCAAATTCATCACCCTTTTAAATCTTGAATAGGAAACTAAATGCATGGCAAATTTGTTCACATAAAATACTGTGGAAGCTACTTTGGGAGAAAGATATAACATTTATCCTGAAGTGGGCCTTACTGCAATGGTAGCTTCCATCTGTGCTGGTGGGAAAAGCTTAGGAAGATGCTATACATCAAACTTTGTAGACATTCTGGTGGATCATGTTGCTGTTCTGTAACTTTTATTAGTGGAAAACACAAAAGCTCATAATTTTGAAGAAACTGTCATGGTGCAAGAATTTCCCACTTTGGTGTTTATTAATGGCTTTTATTCTGAATATGGAAGCATGCCTATACATTTAATACTCTTTTCTCCAATGAAAACTGCTTCACTCTTTGGTCATTTCAGAAATGAGTAGGAGCAGTTTCCTTTTGGCCAGTATAGTTCTCACTTCCCATTTACACAGCCAACACTGTCTCCTCTGCACTCTGCCTGATCCTTCCCCTATGAAGGAAGTACAGCCACGGAATAATTTGACCACAGTAATATTCTCTTGTTCCCATCATTCTTCAGGACTGCTGAAACCCTGGATATTTGCACTATTCATGAAGCATCCAGTGCTTTCTGTTTGCTTTTAAATTCCTAGCTTCATTATATTTTGTGGCAACGAATTCCACAGTTCACTTTCTTATCTACTCTTTCCAATATCATCTTTACTGTTCTCATGTCTGCAGCTATGCTTGCTCTGGTATCACTGAAAGTCCTATGAATTTGGAGTCAAAGTCTGAAAAAGCTCCTCAGAGCATGAGATTAGGCATCTACAGATTGGGGACAAAATAAATTATACACAAGAGCATTATATTCTTCTCCTATACATAATAATGCTACCAGCATGAGAGGGAAACTAGCTTACTAATGTCATCTTAAGTCTAAAATAGAGTTTCAACAGAAAGCACAACCTGGTATCATATTCTATTCCTCTTTTATGCTGAACAGACTGTCTTCTCTGATGTAATGCTGCCAATCTGCCCTTTCCCTTTTAGCCAGACTAATTTTTATGCATACCATGCCCTTTGGGTCTAAATCTGCTTAGTAGTACTTAGAGGCCAAGTTTCTAGGTGCCTTTGAAATACTAGAGAAGAGAAAACCAGATAGATTGTTCAGGGTTCTATTTACGTTGTATCTATTTTAAAAGAACATTAAATCAAGGATTTAAAACACCCTTGTTAATTACCACTTTTTTATAGTTAATTATAGTACAAGAAGGCAAAATAGCCTACTGAGTCATTTGGAGAGATTGTGTGAATTTTGGTCTTCTACAATGCTATGTCATGAACTGTAAGTAAGTTAAACAGAAAATTCAAATTTATGATCTGCATGCATGTTCAATGCTGCAGCCTTTGCGTTCATGGCTAGTACCTGTGTACACAGGATAATAGTCTCCTGCCTTCTAAGAATTTCGTGAATTCTCACTAGTTACAGTTTGTATAAAATTTTGAAGATACAAAGTCCTACGTGACCGGAAAGCATAAGTATTCCATAGGATAGAAGGCTATACACCTGCAGTACTGTTCTGGCATATGGAAATAGAGAATTTAATTCCCTACTTTACCAGATACTCTTGTGTGATCTGGGGAGGTTACCTAGTCGCAGTGACAGTGTCTATATTGTACCTGAGCTGCCTGGTCACAGGAGTGTCCTGATGTGCTCATATACTCCAGAGACCTTGTTCCTGGAATTTACCTCGTCCTTGCAAGCAACCAGAACTAGGACTGACTAAAAATCCCATCTGTCTTTGCAAGGGTTGAACCAGCTCCTTCTAGAAAAAAAATTGGGCTCTCTTGCATGCACCACATTAGTCCTGTGATGTTACTGCAAAGGCAGGCAAGAAATACGAAAATGGCCAGGCACACGGTGCTGGGATGGATTCTTTGTCATTGCAGAGAAGGGTGCCTTTGGGTGCACTTTACAGTGCAGAATGTACTAGAGATTTTCCTACTGTGTGCAGTAGCTGGCTTACCCTAAACCTGGCCCTAGTATCACTCCCTGTAGTAAACAACATGGTCAGTTGGTGAATCTGGGTTCAAATCAACACTGCTCTCAAAAAGCAGTGTACACAGAGCCTATGTGTTCCAGTTGTCCTTCTGTAAAATGATGATAGATTAGAATTAATAATACCTCTCAGAGATATTATGGAGATGAACATATTTTGAAAATTGTGAGTGCTCAGCTACTGTTTTAAATGGGGACTGTAAATGTATATTAGTGATTGCAATTACATCAATTTCATATAGTATACTACATAAAATGTACAAAGGAAATAGGAATTCATTGAAAATAAAAAATAAAAGTGGCCTGTTACAATGTATTTATCTGTAAATATAACTATTTGCATAATGATCCAAGAGGAAATATAATGGTAGTTTTAAAATGCATCCAGATGGTGTCATCTCTAAAGCACTCAAACATTAATCCTTATAGTTGATAGAGTCAGATCTCCAGCTTCTCCAGCATGTTCTCCTGTGCTTACAACTCTAAAAACATAGTCACCAAAATCATAAACCTGATTATAAAAGGAATATAATAAATCTTCTTTTTCCATTCCCTTGGACAGCTGGGATGCAACCGGGTTCATCCATGATGGCCTCTCCCTATGCTAATCAATATATTAAGTCTTAGCATCATAAAAGATGAATCACTGGTGATTTCATGAATTGAAGATAGGAAAGGATGGCTACAAGGTCTTCATTAAGTTGGTGACGGGCATCTGGCTGATCAGATAATAAATCCAGAAAAACAAAGTTTGTAAAGCCCTGTTCTGTAGCAAATGTTTAATCTATCAATGCTAACCTTACACAGGGGCCTATTACTAATCATATTAGTCCCACTGACTGTGAATTAGCTACACATTTTGAGCTAAAGGAATGGTAATGCATTGTGCTGAATAGGGATGCCCTAATAATCAAAGGACTGATGGCCTGATCCACAGACCACTGAAATGAGCAGAAAAATTCCCTTTGGTTCTGTTGGGATTTGAATTAAATGCTAACAAAATGTGTATTGAGGAAATTGGTTATATATGATTTTGTCTTGGTCAGTAATTGCAATTGAATTTTATACTTCTTCCTCTGTAGATCATTGTTGATATTTTATAGCAAGGTACCAAAGAAAATTACTTTTCTTCCATACCTTTTAGAGAAGAACTCATTTTGCAGCAGATGACACATGAAGAAAGAGCTAGACCACATAAAGGCAATCAAATATAACCACAACACAGGAATTTCCAGTTGTCTAGGGACAGTTTTTGTCCTTTAAGAGAAGTGATATACATTACAAGCCTTATAATGAAGATGAAAATGTAATGATCTCCAGTATAAAACCAAGTTGATTTTCAATTACATTAAAGCTCATTATAAATCATCTCTTTTACAACATGTTTTACAGCAATCCAAAAGCTTAATGAGAAAGCTTTATGGGAACATGGTGATGGTGCAGTGTTTTGATTCCAAATCACATTATTTTCTTTAATGAATCAAATACAGAGTGGAAAAATTCGAAGTAAAATCCTGAGGAAAAATGAAGGCACTAGAAGGAGATTCAGTGAAGTATTAAATGGGAGTAAAATGTATGAAACCTTTAAATGTCATCTTATTAAGTAGGTGAATGCAGTGCAACAACTGTCTTAACCAAAAAGAGTTAGAGAAAATATCAGAAAGGCCATGCATTGAGATCTCAGTATTTGGAAGGTTTGCCCTCTGTACCTTTTACTCTACAAACGTGTGGGATGAAGGGGCAGCGTTCAAAGGCTAAGAATACTATCTCTCAGCACAAAAAGAGCAAAGGGATAAAGAGAATTCAAAAGATGACAGCCTTGGATGAAAGCCAGTCATATAAAGATATCAGTGCAGAATAGTAGAAGAGACTGGCAGACATCCCAAATCAATTAAGGAAGATTACTACGACAAAAGCCAATATACTTGTCTTCAGAAAGCCTAAAATGTGGATAACAGTATGAGAACAAGACAAGAAAATGGAAGAAAATATGAATTTCGGGAGCAGGGAGGAAAATGAAGGGAATGTGAATTATAAAACAAAGAAAGGTACAAATGCACTGTGATATTACAAACTCTGTTTGACACTTCTGTATGACTTGGGACAGTGTCTCAGATTGCTCGTGACAGACAGGAAATGCTCAAGACAGACAGGAGAATAACTCAACAGGTGTGGTGCACATAGAGACACCTGTACCTGCATCCACGTAGACTGTCACTTGAGGGTTAGTACTCATGAAAACATACAAATTGGTGTAATTCCTCAAGAGCTTATTCTGCTCAAACTGTGAGATACTCTTACCAAATCAGACATGTCCAAGATGTGGATTTCCATTTGTTTTTAATGAATAATGTTTAATGGAGACTAACCAAAAACTGCAAATAAACTCTTGCTCATAAATCAGTTCTGCTTGTAAATAAACCCAAGGATACTTCCATCACTCCCTCCGGGAGGAAAAAATGATCATGTGGGCATCTTAAAGCTCAGGATAAGAATAAAGTAGCCTGTAAATTCTGCACTTGATAGTCCAACATATGTTAATAATCAGTTCTACTTACCTGGGCTACAGTTGATGGTTTGCAATCATATTGAGACCGTATCTGAAAATATAAATCAGTTGACAGGAAGTAAAGATACAAAAATCATCTACTGTTTAACTTATCGTGAATAGTGGACTAACATTCCTGATTCAGTTCTTTAAATCATAATTTCTTCCACTGTAAGCATAAACCGAATTCCAGCTTAAGGAAACACTTCTTCCTTGGGTTTGCTTTTTCCTTCATGCTTCTCAAATATATAATATAAGAACAATGCTTCTCAATTTTCACCCAAATCTCTGTTTACACTAAGTGTAATGGACTTATAAGGGCAGGCAAACAGAGATTGTCCCTTACATTTAATTTGCTTTTTCTTCTGTGCCTTCTGCAACAGAATTTAGTAGGGTACAATATTACTCTGTCTGTAGAAAGTTATTATCCTTACTTTGTATACGAAAATGCTAGGAAAATATGATATAAAAACAGTCAGATAGTAAATCATAGCTGGCTACCTGTCTCACAGTCACAAAGCTTGGTTACCAGAACTGATTTCCTATTCTTCGCTGACTAGATCAGATGATGAAACATAAAATGGGATCTCTCTCTTCTCTAAGTATATTAGCAGACAGAATGTATGAGTTCAGCTGTGTACAATAAATTAGTCTGCCAAACAGTAAGTAACAAGTACTGTGTGGATAGATAAAATTGTGTCAGTCTTAAAAATACAGTCAAGATGAATATGTAATTTCCAGTATTGAATCTTACACAAACACTGCTTTTTTTAGTTATTTAAATAAATTCCTCCTCTGTCAAAACTGTGAGGCTTTATCAGAAATTATTGTTCAAATGCTTCTGTAAAATCTTCAGTAAAACTTTTAAATCTCTTTTTATTCAAGAAAGAAACCTGACCATTTTATCCTCTAAAAACTGTTCTTTTCAGATTTCAATGACACAACTGATTTTGTTCCAGATTGCTTTACTTTGAAATCTCATTAAGACTGACTGAAGACGAGTATAACGTATTCCATAGTCCTGAGTTTAAACAAGGATATTTCTTTCCTGGGTAAATATTTGTAGGTTTCTTTACTGCAGTTTTTGCTCGGTGTTTTAGGTTTTGCACTGGCAATGCAGATGTGCTCGGTCTAAAATAGCTGTGTATAGAGATCACTCTGTGGAAGGCCTTGAAATCTTGATTTCTGCCATTCAGACTTGCACTGGGTAAGATCAAGTGACAGACTGCTAAACACAATTCTTTCCCACCTACACTGACTTTTGATACAGGGCAGCTGCCAATATACACATAGCAGATCTACTCAAAACATCTTTCTCACACAGTGAGCAGCCCACAGCCCTTATTTAAACTGAGAGTGTGGAATGGTAGTAATGCAAATGTGTCCATATGAGATATTATGTAATTATGTGCTGAACTGGCCAGTGTTAATGGAGTGATTAAAAAGCTCATGGTTCATTTCTCCTCTCCCCTCCCAGGTAAATTTGCAACTGCAATACACATACAGTTGTAATGCATGAATATCTACAGTGCCTGCAGATGACGCACTCCTCTGAATCTAATGTTTTAACATTTGAAATTTGGTTACCCAGAATTAGTAGGCATTTTTGGAAATACAGATCTAAATCAGTTTTCTGGTGTCCTCCATTAAACTAAATTGAAGCCAAGCTTAAAATTCACATCTACAAAGTCAATTTCTAATATATTAGATGTTAGTGCCCTGCTTAGGAAGGTCATCAAATTCTCTTAGGTCTGCTCATACAGTGTTCAGCGAGTTCATAATGGATAATAAGAACCTCACATGATTTTCCCCTGTTTAATGGAAGTTTCCACTGCAAAGAAGCCAGAGTGATCCTACAGCAACCTATGCTAGCTCTGCTGCCTGCCTCTGCTGCCTTCCACCATCCAGTGCAGCTTCAGAGTAAAAGAAGTGCAGGACAAAGGAAGTTAGGAAGGAAAGGCAAAGGTAGCTAATGCTGTTTGGTGAGACTGTAACACTCATTGCTAACATAATATCTCCTAAGACTTATACCAGAAGGACACATTAAAGGTGCCTGGTAACTTAGACCTAAACTCTACCGGAGGAGCCTATGACCCAAGGGGTACAGCCACCTCCTGCCAGACCCTGCAACTGCTCTGCTGTACCTGAGTTTTTTAAGTGACCATATTCCACAAGCATTTTAAGTGCACCAGCCCCTAACACCAGCATGCATAGTCATTGTCATACATGTAATGGTACAGTACAGCTTTGCCAGGAAAACTCAGAGACAAAATTTTGCAGACATTTTAGCCCAGTGAGTTAAATATTGCATTGGGTTGCCGTTTGTTACCCGATACTTACGTGCTGTGTGACACTGCACAAACAATCTAACCTATCTTTTCCCTATCTTTAAAATGTGAATGTTAACACCTAAATAGCTTCCAGAGAAAGGCTATAATGACTGAGCCATTTTTGTAAACAACTTGGAAAATGAATTGTGCTTATTAGCTCCAGAGGAATGCTGAACAAAGAACTAGAGCTGAGAGGTGTACAGGCATACAGAGGGTGACATACAAGCCCTTTGCTTGCCACAGAATCTGCAAAGGTTGGAAATTTCAGAGGCAGAGCTGGTAAAACCACCTATTACTAATTTGCCCTCCTTTCCTATTATAAGACTGTCTTTTCAAACTTTAGCTGTTTGAATTGAAATGTAACATTCCAAGTGTCTGCCTCAGGCTGATGTCTTTTCATTCCCAGAGAATAACGATTATACTGCTATTAAGATTGCCACGCCAAGCTTCCAAAAGCCATTCTGTACCTCCTTAATTTGGTCCCTTGTGCCTATCTATTATGAAGCCATTAACAAAATAGCATGATCGGAGAAAGTTTTTTTCTCATGTGGTCTCTGCCTCATTCAATAGAAAGGAAGTCACTGCGGATGTAGGGATTCATTTTGCCAGCCTTCAGACATCTGCAGCCTTGATGTCTGCACCTGAACTAGTCATGCTGGGCTTCTTTTCGTGTCAGCAAAGAAAGAAACAGGTACTTCTAGGGTGCAACTCAACATATTCTTAGATAGACATCTAAAACAGATGAACTACATTCAAGAAGTGTCAGTTCCTGTCCATGTTGCTGACATATCTATGGTTAGATGCAGGATCTTATTTGGCAGAATATACCCCAGGCATTTAACTTAGGTGTTACAACGTATAGTGAAGTACCAAATCATCTCCTTTCTCAGATGGGATTAGGGTGTAGAAAGATTAAAGTAAACAGTTTCCACTAGTTTTAGATACTAAGATTTATAATACTTGGAGTTAATAGCACTACACATATTCAAGAAACAACTTCTGTTAATTTCAAATACAGCTATGTGTGCTCTGCACTTCTTCAAGTCAAACCCTACTGTTCCCAGCTGGGCACCTAGAAAATGAGAAACACAGTGTCAGAAACCAGCTTTGAGAAGTCTGGTTAACATCATCTGTGTGGCGAAACAAACAGGCAGGCACAGAAATCCTTTCCTCAGTAGAGGACTCAACTGTTTTAAGGATTCAGTTTTCTTTTCCTGCCACCTCCTGCCTCACTCACTTCATAACTTTCAATTTCTGCAACTCCCAACTTCTGCACCAAATGAAGCAAAGGTTCTACAGACAATCTCCATTTTTACTGTAAAATCATGATTCATCTTCCTCATTCTGTGTACTGAATCTTCTAAAAAAAGTAGCTTGCATATCTGATAATTAAAACTTACATCCTGCATATGCAAAAGGAGGCTGAATTTCGATACACAAACCATTTTATTTCTGACATTTTTTTACTTCTGATTGCTGTGATTGCTTAGGTTGAAATTCATCTGCCCTAACTTATGTTTCCTGAAGTTAGACATCTACATCCACACTAATCACCCATATCTGTCTTATAGTCAGTCGGGAAAGAGAAAAGCCACTCCAGTGGGGGAATTCATCACATCCTGAGGTACATATGAGTAAGACGTGTTGGATGACTCACCCTCTGGTGGCACCTGTTTCTCCCACAGACTACAGAGGGAGCCTATAGTGTCTAGATCTGATTTAGCCTTCTAAGTTTTAGATGTCTATGTTTAGAGAAGATTATGCCTACCATTATTAATACAGTATATAAATACTTTAAAATGCCCACAATGACTGTAGGTGTGCACAAATCTTTCCCTTGTTTGTCTTTTTCCAACGCATGTTTTTATCTTGTTTCTCTGTTCCGGAGGCCTATGGAGAGGCCTCGGTATTTAATTTGGAAAGTACTCCTGAATGAAAATGGAGCTAGATAAATGACAAAATATATTTTACTGCACATGATACTTCCTGGAAATACATTGAATTAGTATGCTTTGTCGGGTTCTCTCCCAGGAGACTGATTTAGTCTAATGATAGTGCAAGGTCATTAGCACAGTATCAGCATAAATTCTGCTTAACCAATGCCAGGTGGCTAACTAGTTTATGTTAATGTATGGTGTGCATAAAACTGTGAACTTAACTCTTTTGTACTGCAATGTGATCCAGAAGAGTTGGGTAGCCTGAGTGTATTCCAACTAACTTGGAACCTGAGGTAAATCATTCTCACTGCTGCCCCTAAGATGAGCTGAAGAGTCTCAGGCATTGCCATCTAAAGCTGATTGGACAGAAATTTTCCTGAACAAGCTGATTTACAAACTGAAGATCTTTAAAAGAAACAATTTAAGATATGCTTAGGGTGCTTTCTCCAAGACTTACAGATCAAATCTATTTCAAAATCTGGTCTCTTATATATTGTACTCTGCTGTATATAGTTTCTATTTTCAATCTGATGTAAAATTACTTGTGCTGTATATTGCTTATTGCAAGCCTGAATTTTCCCTATCTGTAAAATGATGTTGGAAAATTCTTGAGTGGGAAAGAAGAACAGAAAACACCAAGACTGAGATTTTTGGAGAATCAGATTTAGTAAGTATTTCCACTGCACATGGGCACCCAGATCTCAAAGAGGAATAAAACTATCTGCCAAAGAAAGAAAGAAAAAAAAACCATAGTCATGACTCAGAGTTTCAAAACACTGTAGACAAGAAGATTAAGTGGTCTTTGGTAAAGCTGAAGACAAAGGATAAAAGGTAAGCTGTAACTGAGGACCAGAAGAAGATTTACATGGCTAGAAGGTTCAATCATTACAAAATCCCGAAGATCTTAGACTAAATCTCTGAAGATCTAGAGGTCTGAATAAAACAGAGGTCTTTGTACAGGGCACACATGTATGATGGCTGCTCAAAACCTCAACTCTCAAGAAACCAAAGGGGAATCTTTAATCACCAAAGGGAGGCATTTAATCTCTGACATATCTTCTCAACTGAGAATATACCGCAAAAGAGTATGATAGAGAGACAACAAGCTCATGTGCCATTTTGTGGAGCCCAGACACAAGTTATTGCTCTGAGGTTCCAGGACTGAGGTGCATTTCAGTCCTTATGACATTGCTTCATACAGTATGTTCTAGATTATTTACAAAATAATGATTTGAGAAGTTTTAAAGTATTTGCAGGTACACTGAAACTGTGGTGAAGAAGGAAAATGCTCAAGTCACATTCACTTCTCTCCCTCCTGTCCAAGAGGAGATGACATAAAATAGTCTAGAGGTGAATGTCTAGGCAGGATAACAGAGAAAACTATGCTATACTGTTCTCTGTCTCTCTAAAACAGGATGCCTTATTTCTTAAGTAATATCTACAATATTCCAAGACAGAAAACATGAATTATCATGAAAAAAATCAGTCTGAAACCTCTGATCCTACAAGTCTCATGCTACCAGTAATAAAACATTCTTGGGATTTCTTAAAATTTTAGGTAACAGTTTATTAACTCAAAAATATTATATCCAAGACAAACAAAATCTGTTTGGCCTCATTTTGACAGATGAAAGAAATAAAAAAGAGTGGTTAGGTGGAAGTGCTTGTGACTTGAAGACAGCTATTTTGTAAAGTGCAAATCATCAGTAACACGCACTTTAAAACGATTAGTTTCACAAAACTGAAAACAAAAGACCAGTCACATTGCTTAGAAAACAAAGCTTAAACACAAGTATGCACTATTATTAGGAAATGTTTAAAAACATTTTATTAGATAACTCACAATACCACTAGAACCACTATTCCACAGTTAATGACATATCGCATATAAAATGAATCCCCCTTAAAAGAGAAATGAGAACAATTGAAAATTATTAAAGGGAACAAGAGCACACAAGGAGAAATGAACAGCCAGGAGAGCTAAAGACATAATAAAGACTTTTTCAAATATTCAGGGAACAAAAGTGATCCTAACAATGATAATGATGATTATTAGGTTGATATGACAGAGAAAACACAGATCTGTTAAATAGTTGAGAAAAAAAAGCAGATTATATAATTATATTGTATGAAGTGTTCATAAAATACTTTCCAGTTCAATAGTAAGTAATGGGGTAACAGTAACTAGTCAAAGGTAGATGTTTTTAAAGTAGTAGGTTCGGATTACTTATATCCAAATATATAAAAGAATGAGCTGAGGATCCTGATAAACCATTGCTTTTATACACTGTACAAGATCCAGAGGAAAAAAGCAAATCTTTAAAAATAGTCATTAATCACTTAAATTACTTAAAAATGATGGTGCTGGATTCTCTGTCTCAAGACACTATAAAATTGAGTTTCTTCCTATTTTAAAATCAAGTTTTGATTATTTTTTTTTTCTAAAAGACACCAAGCGAGCTCTTGAGAAATTGAAGCAGGTCAGACAGCAAAACCCTTTGGCTTATTTATGCAAGAAGTCAGACTATATCATCTCAGAAAGGTCTCTTCTATCCTTAAAATGTACGAATCTGGGAACTGGGATACAGAGGAAATTCAGTCTTTTTGAAGGTTTTATTTTCTTATTAAGAAAAACTTATGAGAAAGTCAGCCCATGATTTAGAATCTAATTTAGATCTAAATGCTGGCTCTGTTGACAACAATGGAAAAATTCTTATTTAACCTCAGGAGGGCAACATTTCTTCCTTCATTGTGGTTTATAGTGTGGTTTTGGAAGTATGTCTCTCAACTTTACGTGCACACTACACTTCCAATGGCCCTGTCACTACTACCACTGGGAGAGTTTGAGTGATATGGCAGTTTCTCAAAAGGTAGTAAATGAGCCTGCTCAGCTTTGGACATCCTTTTGCCCTCCCTCCCTATGTGTGTGTCAGTGGTGCAACATTTCTCTCTAACACTTGCAGTGGAGAACTAGCCAGAAGTTGCATATAGCCAGCAAAAAGTCATTTAAGAGCTGGGAAGGGAAGCAGGTGTACAGAAAAAGGGAGACAGGCACAGTATCCCATAACAGCGCAGACACAAGAAGGAAAACCCAACTACTGCATGACTCGAAGCTGCCTGCAGCTGTTCTCAAGAATGCACCAGACTAGGGATCATGCATAGCTGGCTGCCAGAGGGAGGGCGAACAGCAGCACCATTTGCAGGTCTGTGGCCCAGATCTAACGTCCAGAGTGTCGTAATATTAGTTCCCATGAACCAATGCCAAGTTCATGGTGTGCAGCTGGTGATACCAGGCAGCTCTGCCCGGGCTTTTGTCTGACAATTTGGACCCCTTAAGTGTTCAGTTGCACCAGGGGGGGTTTCTTTGTGTGTTGTTGAACTGTTGGCTGTAGCTCAAATAACAAATCTGGACCATGGATCACTGTGCTGTTCTTCTCCTCCAACTTGGTGTCCGCAGCGTACTGTGATTACCCTAGCAACATATAATGACTCTAGTCTACCTTTCCCTTGCTTTCTTTTGGTCTGTCAACATAGTTACATTCATTTATTTTTGGCTTATATTTTAGCAATTTTGAGACATTTCTCCATATTGCTCTATGCATGTCTGCTCTTTCTCAAATCACTCACAGATTATAAACGGGGGGATCATTGTCATCACTTGCCTGCCCTCCTATAAAACATATGTCACAGTGCTGACCTGAATTAACTCCTGGAAGGTGATTTTTTAGTTGCCAGTATCCAGTGAAACTGCAGAACCACCTAGAAATTTCATATCATCTGTGGTTTGTAGTATGACACGTATAAACATGCTCCCTGTCACCATCACAGAGCTTTTAGAAGTGATCAGTTGACCCCAGGAGTTCCTAAGGTACAGCTTCAAACTGATTGACTGGGTCTAGGAAAACATCAGATTTTGACTTTCAAATTTGCAGTGATGAAGAATCTACAACTTTGATAGTTCCATGGCCTCCCACACTTAAAAACATATCTTTTATTTCTAATCTTGATTTGTCTGAATCCAGCTTTTGCCTTGATATATTGCTGTCTGCTAGACTGAATAGCCTTCCAGAATCAATATTCTATCTCCCATGGAAGTAGCTTCAGGCTGTGACCACTCTGATTTTCTCTTTGATAAGCTAAATGGATCGTGCTCTTTAAGTTTTTCACTGAATGTTGTGTTTCTCAACTTCTAACCAATCCTGTGGTTTTCCTCTCAGTGTTCTTCAGTTTATCATGATCCTTTTTTCAGACTGCGTTCACAGGAATGTGATGCAGCAGTCTAAGATATAGAAGAAATGCCCCTACTCTAACTGATATTCGCCTCTAAATAAATACCCACAGATCCCAGTGCTATTGCACAAGGATCATGGCTTTTGCAACTTACTCACCATATTTCCACGTTCTAAGGCATGCACGCACAGCAATTCTGCGCCCCATGAACAAATTATATGCTGCAGGAGCATCTCCTAGCCAGCATATGATAACAGAGAGGGCTCACTCACTTCCTTGATAATCCATCTCTGTGACCTTTCCTGCATCAGTGTTTTCTAGGATTAACTAACTAGGATTAATCCAGTAACCATGAATGTATTTGTTCCTTATGCTCTCTACAGTCAGTGGAGAGGAACTGGAACTTCCGGAAAAAATTAATCCCATCCTAGCACAGTTGCCTAAAACTGATGGGATAAACTGCCCTCTGATTGCATCTGGTTCTCCCCAAGAACAACAATGTGACTAGCTTACACAGGGCACTTTCAGAAGACTAAAACATGGTGAGATGATGCCATCAGCACTGGGTAGCCCTGCCATTGGCTATTTTAAAACATAAGCTATGCCAGTGCTCAGCTTTACATTCTACCTGGCATCTACGTGTCTGCCTCCATATAACATTATCAGTATAAATCAGCCTATTACCTCCCCAAGCTTTTTGTCATCTTAAAATGTCATGAGTAATGACTGCATTTTTCCCAAGTCAATAATGGTTGAAAATAACCAAAAAAATAGCTTAAGTGGGGCCCTCTTACAAAGAATCCATTTACTAAGGTTTCCCTTTTTATTAAACATTTTTAAATCTGTCATTTAACGAGTTTTGAAAACAGTTAGTATGCCTGACATTCATTTCACATAAATTATATTGTGTGGTACCAAGTCAAATGCCTTATGAAAGCTGTAATTTGATGCTATTCTGTTTGTCAACCAGATTTCCAAGTTAGTATGATAAGACTTCCCAGGATGATTAGCATTAATTATATTTTTTCCTTTTAATTTGTATTAATTGAATCTCATATCAACTGTTACATTATTTTATCAAGGTCTCAGTCATGCTGACAGATCTGTAATTACCTAGGTCATCACATTTATATTATAGTAATATCCTTTTATGCAGTCCATGTCTTACTATGGGTCTTCATATAGAAATCATCTGATGCTTTAAATTATCCCAAATCCTTAGCATACATTCTAGTCAAGGTACTAGAATGTTCTCCGGAAAGCAAAGGTCCAGTGATCTGCTAATAAAACTGTCTGAGAATAATTCAAATTTATCACCTTTGGATACAGGGCTCTATGACACCCTATTATAAAGATATATATTTATAGATAGATAGATAGATAGATAGATACAGATATATACTTATAGTGAATCCAGAAGCTGTAGCAACAGCCATTGAAATGCAAGCATTTTTACAGTGGCCGACCAACGCATGTCAGTCTTACACATTCTTTCTGTCCTATCCCCAAATCTCTCTGTACGTCACATGGAAAAATCAAGGATTTCATTGCGGTGTTGTGGAAAAGGTCAGGATATTGACAACCTCCTTTTATCTTAAAAGGAGCCAGCACTTGCTCTCTGAGGTACCTGCATTCAGAAGCTGGCTAGGTAGCTGGGATCCTATTGTCATTTTGTGCTAGTTCTCCATGTTGTTATTGGAAAGAAGTAGACACTTGAAATAGACTAGATGAACACAAGACATCTTCAGAGCTCCCCCTACCTTCATTGACTGTATATCCTCTGTCTGACTTTCTGCTTGTACTAAGATGGTGGGATTGGCCACCTTCCCTCTGTCTCCCCATTTCCCCCCTGAAACGGCACCTAAAATACAGGCACATCTGCTCACAAGTGCCCTTGGTGCCTTTCCATTATCTTCCAAATGGGAGCTGGATTAGGTTTGCTGTCAGTTTGGGGGAACATGAAAGGGATAAAGAACCATGAATTATGCATAACAGAATTGCACCCTACTGGTTCCTTAAGACATACAAGATGTTTCAGTTCCATTGTCATCCTAACGTGCTCTCGGAGAAGATGTTTCATGAAGCCGGAGGCATCCTCTGAGTGTAGTAGGAACCATCTGATACTCCTGATACAGCACTGTATGGACATTCTTCTTCCACCAGTGAGGTGGTGTTTCACGTTGTGAAAACGTCCAGCAGCATGTTATAATTTGTGAGACTGTGGCTAAGACTTTACAAAATGCCTTAAGAAATGAACTGAGTAGTTAAGGATTTATTAGAGAAATGTTATAGCCTGACTGTTTTTTCTATGACTTCACTGATTATTTTCACTGTAGCTAATGGAGGGGAAAAGAGTATTAAAACAGCAATCTGATCACAATCCCCTCACATACCTTTGGTTTAGACCTAAACTCTTCTGGGCAGCAATACAATCTTTTAGTAGGAGACCCGATTTAACGAGGGTCTAAATTAGTAGGAGTTAACTTTTTTTATAAAAAGTTTTGGACAGTTTTGGCATGACAGAAGAGCCTATATAAATTTTTCCGGGGGACAAATGTGTTTTTCTAACTTCTTCACATAGTGGTACTCCCAGAATGTGTTTTGACTAGTTCTGCTAATTTTAAGCCTCCTAGCCAGCCCC